>NC_056541.1:1973512-2023512 GCF_910596095.1 Thunnus maccoyii | reverse complement strand
AGCAGCTCCACCTGCTGACGAGGAGGAGCGAGGCACCTGAGGAGGACCGGGACGTCCGACGGGCCGCTCAGACCGCCGTCAAGGTCATCACCTGGACTCCCTGAGAGCCTGATGACCTCTGACCTCTAGACATCACCTGCTGCAGTAGCCTTACCTGACCAATTAAATAACCATGTGCAAATCATGATTCATGTGTGTGTGAACGGGGTAATTAGGACTCACTGCTTCCATGTACTTGTACTTGGTGCTACAAGCTGCTGCAGAGTCATCCTCAGCACAGGAAGTACAGTCCAGAGAGGAAGTCATCAGTCTGTCTACACATGATCAGCAGCAGAATGTGAGTCTTTGTTTTCCAGTGAACCGAGCAAAGCAGCCGGAGCTTTGGAAATAAGCTTCTTTCTTCCTTAAAGGAGACATATTCTGCTTTTTGGAGTTTTCTTGTCAAAGTTCAGAAACGTGATGTGAACAAATGTAGAAATGCTGCCTGCAAGTCGAAAACATTAAAATCATGTAGTGCAAAAATGCATTTAAAAGTCTGTGTGAAGCTTCTATTCAGCTTCAGCAGTCTGAGTTAGTCACATCAAGTGGATATCTGACACATTTACAGTCTTTTTAGCATCAAATTCCCTCTTTGTGTTTCCTCGGACAGTGTTTCCCTGTTGAGCTGCAGGTGGAAGTATAGTAACAAAAAGAGGAACTTTGGCACTAAAAAGACTGAAACGTTGAAAGATATCTACTTGATTTGACTCATTTGAAGCTTCATATTAGCTTCAGATTAACTTTTAAATACATTTTTTGCACAGAAGGAGGACTGTGGATTTTGTCCTCCATCACTTCCATTGTAAGGTCATTATGAAGGGATCTTCTAATGGTCAGTATGAACAGGAGGAATGATTACAGCAAGAAACACAGCTTTAATGTTCATTTAGGCTCCTGACTGTTGGTTTAAGACTCACTTGAATAATTGTGAACCCGTCCTTTAAGCAACAACATACTGCACACCCTAAACACTGAATCAACACAAACAACAAACTCACAATCTTAAAGCAAAGATAATGTATTTAATCCCAGTGACAGTCAGTGTGCACCAGCAGGGCCGCAGACCAGAGTTTGAGACCCCTCTGAGTGGACTCACCTTCAGCAGCGTCCTGAACGGAGTCGAGCGCAGCTGAAAAGAGTTTTCCTGTCTGACCTGCTGCTCTGAAAGAAGCTGCTCTTCGGTCAAATTAAGGCCATCAGCTCTGCAGCAGAAACATCCTCACATGAATGGATCCTTTTTATTTAACCTCTTCACTTGTCACTGAGCTGTTATTACTGCCTGAAGCTGCACCGACATGAACACAGAGCTGACAACGAGCCTCTGATGTCTAAAAGATTTCAGAAATACCAGAACAGGAAGCAGCTTTCAATAAATATACGAAACATAATGAAACACAAGATCATTTATTACAGTAAATCAATGAAAAAAAACAAATCTGGATGAACAGAATTAGCTACAAATAGTGTAAGAAAAAACAGCAATATGCAGGGACAATAATAATAATAATAATAAAAATAAGGGGAGATGCGATAAGTTTCAATATTGATTAGTGTTAGAGCTGCAGCTATCGATTATTATCGATTGATCTGTCGTTTTGTCTTTAAAATGTCAGAAAATGGTGAAAAATGCTGCTGACTGCAACCTAAACTGTCTTGTTTTGTCCAAAATATTCAGAAACCAGAAAATATTCACTTTTAAAAAGCTGGAATCAGAGAGTTTTAGCATCTCGACTTAAAAAAAAACACTCAAAACAATTAATTATCAAAATAGTTGGTAATTCATTTTCGACTAATCGATTAATTGACTGAAATTGTTGCAGCTCTAATATCGATAACATAATGATACTTTTATTGATTCCTGACTCTCAGAAATATAAACATGTTTATTTATACAAAACCCATTTTTTTCATTAAACAAAGTAAGTTAAAGAGCCTGGAGACAAGAAACGGCGACAAAATGTTACCAGACGAGTCAAAAATACAACTGAACACATCAAGAAACTCTGATCGGTTTATTATGAACATCAAGATAAAACTAATCCTGATTCAAATAAATCCTCCTTCATGAAGATAAAAATATATTTTAGAGAGGTGTTCATTCATTTTTATGATCATTTTGGAAGCTCTGGGACTTAACATTTATTATTAAAGACATACATGTAATGGGTATTTTATGCAGTATTTACAGGGTAAGTCAAAATGTTCCTTTAACCTCTGTACCCAGTGATTTTAAGTGTGTACAAATACTTAAAGTCTGTGTGCTTAAGTACAATTTTGAAGTACCTGAGTATTTCCATTTTACTTATACTTCAACTCTTCTGCATTTTAGAGGGAAATATTGGTTGTTTTACTGCCCTACGTTAACATTTATCTTTATTTTTCAGATTAAATTAAAAAAAAAAACATGATTATTTGTCAAACTATGATTTTTTAAATAAACACCAAATGGTTAATAAATTAGTTAAAAGTATCTAAATGCTTCCTACATGTTTATACATCAGCGATTATAATCCCATAATGATATTTAACTGATAATACTTCTGTACTTTTATTTTAATATCATTTTAAATGCAGGACTTTTACTGAAATTAAGTAAAAAATATTTTAGAGAGGTGTTCATTCAACTTTATGGTCATTGTGGAAGCTTTGGGACTTTACATTTATTATTAAAAACATACATGTAACGGGTATTTTATACAGTATTTACAGGGTATTTTTGTGTAAAACCACATATCGCAGTAAACAAGAGTCAAAATGTTCCTTTAACCTCTGTACTTTAAACCCAGCGATTTTTAGTGTGTACAAATACTTAAACTCTGTGTGCTTAAGTACAATTTTATAGTACTTGAGTATTTCCATTGTACTTATACTTCAACTCTTCTGCATTTTAGAGGGAAATATTGGTTGTTTTACTGCACTACGTTAACATTTATCTGAGAGTTGCAGTTATTTTTCATATTCAAATAAAAAAAACATGATTACAAGACAAACTAAGATGATTTTTTTTAAATAAAACGCCAAATGGTGAATAAATTAGTTAAAAGTATCTTTACAATCTAAAACATCCAAATGCTTCTTACGTGTTTATACGTCAGCGATTATAATCCCATAATGATATTTAGCTGATAATACCTCTGTACTTTTATTTTAATATCATTTTAAATGCAGGACTTTTACTGAAATTAAGTATTTTTATGCGCACGCACGCACACACACACAACACACACACACACACACACACACACACACGCAGTAATCACCGCTATGTTGCACTGTCATGTTTTAACCCCCCCACTGCTGCAAATGGACTGGTCCAGAAAGAGAGAGAGAGAGAGAGAGAGAGAGAGAGAGAGAGAGAGAGAGAGAGAGAGAGAGAGAGAGAGCGAGCTGCTATCACACACACACACGCACACACACACTCACACACACACACACACACACACACACACACAGACTATATTTGGGACTGAGCGCAGAGAGAAACAGTTGGTGTCGGGGCTGCTGGATGTTTCTGACACAAACACACCGGTAACAGCAGCAGCAGCAGCATCACAGGTAAGACTCACCTTTATCATCATCTATACATGTGATCAGAAAAATCTGCTTTAATAATCCGCTGAAATATAAACAGCATGAGAGTCTGTATGCAGAAATTATTAAACACAGATCAGCCTCCGTTTCTATACATGTATGTTAAACTATGTCACACACACATACAGAATCTCATTGGATATTCTGCGCATTTAAACGCACATTTATTATAGAAATATTAAAGGAATATTCTAGAGATCTGCGCGTTCAGGTCGCACTGAAATCCTGCAAAACTGCAGAGTGAAGTTTAGTGTAAAATAAGCTGTCTGATGCACACAGAATAGGATTGTTAATGGCATACTGTAAAGATATTATGGGGGTAAAATGCAGATGTTTATGGCGGGAGTTCGGCCGGCTCTCTCGCCGGTTGTGGTCGACCTTGTCCGGGGGAGCCCGGCGTTGTGACACGCCGGGCTGCGGTGCTGCCTCCTCCTCCTCCTCCTCCTCCTCCTCCTCCTCCTCCTCCTCCTCCTCCTCTGGAGATGTCTCCCTGTTTCTGTGTTAAACTATGAAGACACACAGTGTCCCATAATCAGGTTATGGATATTATCACCAGGTATGACTCAGGTGCTGCGATATTATGTAAGAGGCTGCCGGAGAGCGAGCACGCCGCGGAGGAGAGGAGGGAGGGAGGGAGGATTAAGGAGTGAGGAAGGTTTTATGTAACACCCCCCCTCCTCCTCCTCATCCACAACATCTGCCGGCCGGCCTGCACTCTGAAATCCTCCCCATGATGGCCTGTAATATCTGTAAAACACTCCTGTAATTGTATAAGATTATATTGATGATATCTATATCATATAATCAATATGACTACAGGGACTTAACTTAATCTATCTATATATCTTAATTCCTATAATACGCCTATTACAATTGTTTACCGCGTTTATAGCATGACGTTATTTTATTTGATCAGTCTGGTGTCAAGCGCAAGCAGCCTAAGCTTGATTGATTGATGGATGGATTGATTGATTGATTGATTGATAGGTATACGCAGTGGTTGAAGAAGTATTCAGATCCATTACTTCAGTAAAAGTACCAATACACAATGTAAAAAAATACTCCATTACAAGTAAAACTCCTGTATGAAAAATACTACTGCAGTAAAAGTACATAAGTATTATGAGCTTGATGTAGTTAAAGTATTGCAGTAAAAGTACATAAGTATTATGAGCTTGATGTAGTTAAAGTATTGCAGTAAAAGTACATAAGTATTATGAGCTTGATGTAGTTAAAGTATTGCAGTAAAAGTACATAAGTATTATGAGCTTGATGTAGTTAAAGTATTGCAGTAAAAGTAGTGGTTTGGTCCCTCTGACTGATATATTATTATATATGACATCATTAGATTATTAATAGTGAAGCATCAGTGTTAGAGCAGCATGTTACTGTTGTAGCTGCTGGAGGTGGAGCTAGTTTACACTACTTTATATACAGTTAGCTAGTTTAGTCCAGTGGTTCCCAACCTAGGGGTCGGGCCCCTCCAAAGGGTCAGCAGATAAATCTGAGGGGTGGTGAGATGATTAATGGGAGAGGAAAGAAGAAAAAACAAAGTTCTGATACACAAATCTGTGAAATGTTTCTGTTCTTGAGGTGATGAAGTCGAACATGTGATGAACAGAGACGTTGGTGTTGTGAGGGAGCCAATAAGGGCTGAGTGGAGATGTGGGAGAGAGGCGTCGTCATGGAAACAATGAACAACAGAGTCTCTGCTCTTGGAATTGATGTGAATTGTGAATTGTTCTGTTTTATAGTTGATTTTATTTGTGTCTTTTTTTTTTGCGAATTAGTCTTAACAGTCTGGTCCTGAATGTTTGATTGAGGTCAGAGGTCAGAAACATGTGTGAGAATGTGAGAGATGCTTCATAATCTCAGCAGAATGTAAAAATGCAGCAGGCAGACGAGCTGATGACAGATCAGCTCTCTGCCGCTCGCTGTCCTATTGAACCCGCTGCAGCTGTGAATAATGCGTTTCCAGTCCTGTGGGAGCTAGAAAGAAACTGCTGTGTGTGTGTGTGTGTGTGTGTGTGTGTGTGTGTGTGTGTGTGTGTGTGTGTGTGTGTGTGTGTGTGTGTGTGTGTGTGTGTGTGTGTGTGTGTTAAACCAACGTATTGAGGACATTTCTGGAAGGACTGTTTGAGGGTCATCTACATTGATCTACTACAGCTACATATCTGTACTGTAAATCACTTTTCCTGAAACCAAAACAGAGTATTTTAACCTTTATTTTGGAGCAAAAACTAGAATGACATACTCAAATTAAAATGGCAGCAGCTCCTAAAATCACAGCGACTATCTGCTTCAATAAGATCTTACCAGAAAGGAAAGGTTTTGAAGGTTTTGAAGTCAGTAAAACCTTTGTTTTTCAGATTAAATAACCGCCTGTGGATTTGTCTGTAAAGGTGGACGGCAGTTTGGGGCTGTAAACTAAATATCAGTGAATATCTGCCTCACATTTGAAGAAGATAAAACCCAACATTCTACAGTGTTTGCTTTTTCATGAAAATGTCTGGGCGGATTTCCAAAAGGTCTTCCTGATTACGGCAAAACCACGAGAGAGGGAGCAAAAGAAGTTAAAGAGGTTAAAGGTTTTTTCCAACAAACTTTTTTTATTGCTTTTTTTTCCATGTAGTTTGTTAAGGAAACAGGTCACATAACACGAAACAAAAAATATAGACTCAAACAAGATATGTTAAAATCTCTGTCTGGAGACTGTTTTATGTCACCAAAATAACACAACAAACAAGAGCAGCTCCTGCACACTTTATCCATATACCCTCTACCCCTCGGCTGTACAGAGAAAAAAACACAACAAAAAGTTTTTGAGGTTAAATTCTTTGATTTCACGATGATGTCGCCTAGTTTTATATTGTTTCCATTAAATATCATCCCATCATCTGCTTACGTAGCTGGAGGCCTTATTTTGATTACAACAAAACAGATCTTTGCATAAGGAGATAACGTGTCGTTCTATGATAGTCAGAGCAGGCGGTCACACTGAGCCTGATTGCATCCTGCTACACCACACAAGAGACACAAACTCTGAACAACAACCCACATTAGCTTTCCTGCCAACGTCTCCTTATTTAACTTACAAACATGAACACATGACTTGTCCTGCAGATTAGTTTGTTGAACAAGCCACCAAACATACATTCACCAGAGAAAAGTGCACCAATAACACCAGTTAGCAGCTAGATAGCCAATTAGCTGCTCAGCTGCAGCACATTAAACAGAATGTAATATACCTGCAAATGTCACTTGGGACCCTTTAGATGCTGGTTTGGTTGTTCTTCAAGATCCCTGTTAGTGACACAGACACCGACATGCTCCCTCCAGCTGCTGTCAATCAAACACAGACACCGACACGCCCCCTCCAGCTGCTGTCAATCAAACACAGACACCGACACGCCCCCTCCAGCTTCTGTCAATCAAACAGACACCGACACGCTCCCTCCAGCTGCTGTCAATCAAACACAGACACCGACACGCCCCCTCCAGCTTCTGTCAATCAAACATAGACACCGACATACCCCCTCCAGCTGCTGTCAATCAAACAGACACCGACACGCCCCCTCCAGCTGCTTTCAATCAAACACAGACACCAACACGCTCCCTCAGCTGCTTTCAATCAAATATAGACACCGACACGCTCCCCCAGCTGCTGTCAATCAAACACAGACACCGACACACCCCCTCCAGCTGCTGTCAATCAAACACGGACACCGCCTCCAGCCAGCTGAGACAAAAAGGAATATTTCTGATATTTTTCTTCATTTTAATAATACAAGACGATTAACAATACACTTAAAAAAACATATTGATATTATTTTTGACTCCAAACAATGATGATTAAATGTGATTCAGTATGACTTTAAGGGTAGGGTACCTAGATCACTCTATCGGGAGTAAAAGACAATATCATCAACATTTATTTAAAATGTCACCAATTTAACTTACTGAATATTGAAGAATGACCCAAACTGAAGACAAGTTAACAGAACTTCCTTTGTAATAGATTAAGATTTGAAGTTGACTAGCATGATTTGTTGGCACAATTTACATTTTTATGTCAAAGAATAGGAGTGGCTGATTTTTACAGTGTTGGAAAAATGTCAGCGAGCGGTTCTGTAAACCCAAAACTGGTTTCAGAACATCCATAAGCTCACAGTTTGTGTTTTGTTCACATCGCTGGCGTCCTGTACTCGTACAGTCCCTGAACGTGTCAGCGTGCTGCGTGGGCGCCGCTCTCCTCTATTTCTGGACACATGAGTCATCTTCACTCATGTTATACAATAGAAAGTTTGTTCCACTGAGACTCTACTGCAGCAGAAATAGACAGTCAGAGTGGAGATGCTGCTGATTCTGATTCCAGGTGTGTTTTTCATTCTTCGTGACTCACCGCAGGTTGTTAAATCCACAGTTTTCCTCTCTAGCTGTGAGTATGTTTAAAGGAGAGAGATATGCAATCAAGCATCAACAGAGGAGGAGTAGACTATTTCATATATGGTTTTGAATTTTATTTTGAAATTTTTTAGCAGGAAAACCAGCAGACACCTAGCAGGTTAGGATAACATGTGTAATTTGCCTTATGACTTGCTAACAGAAACTCTTCACCCAAGAAAGACGACGCAATGAGTCGTTTCAGCAAGTTCCCTCTAATGTACGTAGTAATTATTATGGGAGCAAAGGGTGAAATCAGGTGGCGTCATTATAGAGAAATAAACTCTACGATGAGATGAATCCGGCGGCTGATTCACCTCCATCTCTACAGAGTCGGACTGAAGTGAAGACATTTCCACTGCAGTGAAAGCAGCGATGTTTATGTTCATCATGGTGGACAAGTGAAGGTCGTCTGTGTGAAATTGTGAAAAAAAAACATGAACGTAGCTTCTGTCTGGATGTGAAAGCTAACAGAGATCAGCGGCTAATCATCGGCGCCGACTTTAAGACCGGTGCACACAATAGGATTTACAAATCTTAACTGATATTAAAAACGTGGGAGATCACAGACATTACGACAGATTGAACCGATTTTTAATATTTTAATCGTGAGAACAGACACACACCAGTCGATTCAGTCGAGAGGGGAAGGAACACACACTTGGCGTTTATGCTAAACGATTTCAAAGTGGCGATTCCAGGGACTTATGATCTCACAGAAACTCACGTGATTAAACGTGACTTCAGAAAAAAAACAAGCATGTCGTCGTCAGCTGGTTGCACTTGTGTGTGATTTGCACTGAAAAACAAAACAAGAGAAAGAAACTGTGGATGACGTCATGTCTGAGAGGATGGAGTTACACGGTTAACACAATAAACTTTTGCAGCTACTTTACATTAGCATTAGCATTTTAGCTCACCTGTTACATCCAAAGCCAAGGCACTTTCTGCCCTGTTGTGGAACGTCTTGCACAAGACATTAAACAAGCATTTATACTGTTGCCATAAATCCACAAGCTTGTCCTCCTTTTCTACCGTCCACCTGGCTCCAGAGACAAACCATGTTTCTGTTCTTCACAAGTACGCAACATCCGGTTGGTGACGCTTCCCGCTCAGCTCGCTCTCATTGGATATTGCAGGTTTCTGCTCAATATTCCATCGCTGTTGCTTTCATGATACAGGATTTAAAGTCATAAATATCAAACATGTTTGATATTTAGGATTTGAAATCGTGGAAACTCCGATCCAGTCGGTAACATTAAGATTATGTCTGTAAACTCCTCACACTACAGCATCATTTGGGCAGATAATCTGTTCAGACCAGCCTCGAACACCCCCGCAATGGTCAGGGGGGGGGGCGAATCAGACCCAAAATCGGCCTAATTATCCTCTAGTGTGGGACCAGGATTAGCGGTATCTGGTCGGTCCTTTGTCGGCGCGCTGCTCAGTATGAAACATGAGGATTTAATGGAGATTTATGAAAGTCAAACAGATTTCATGGAGCAGCGGCTTCTGGCTTTTACTTTCTGTGGTTTCCAGAGTGTCGGTTTGTTGTTGAAACAGCTGAGAACAGCACAAGTTCTGATAAAACTGGACTAAAGTTTAGCAGTTTATAACCTTTACTTTAATAGCAATAATAATAATGTAATAATTAATAATTATTAATAATGTAATGACTATATTTTCAACATATAACTGCATATAAATGGAGACCTTTATACATTACAGTGTTACACACAAGCAAGGGGCCTATAGATCACTGGTAGTCAAATAGCGGCTCATGGGCCAAGTCTGGCCCTGCAGCTAAAATATTCGTCCCCTAATTAAAGATGAAGCTTTGACTTTAATAGATGACATCAAAACTTTGACATCATGTTTCACAAATCTGCTGTAGATAATAAAATAAATCCCAGTGAGGTATTTAAACTGCTGTTTGAAATTAAGTCTAATAAACCGACCAGAAATGACATTTTAATGTTGGACCAGAATTTGTTCTTCACAAATGTGTGTTGATGCTATTTTTGTCTTTCTGTCAACCATTAATGAAGCTGTGCGTGAATAACCGATACAGTCGGTCTCTCGCCTCCGAGTACAACACACATCATCACATATGAGTCATTTTTAGACAAATGAGGATGAAAATAAGCTGCAACTTACTGATGAGAAACATGACATCAGATACTGTCAGGAATCAGTTTTCAGTTCAGTTCTTAAACAAATTAAAAGAAACAAAACTGGACCGTGGTTGAATCTAACTGCTGACTCCTCAGAGGATGAACCTTAGCTTTTAATGACCTCATGACCTTTCTGCTGGTGCCACAAACTGTACATTGTGTCGTGGTTCCCTGCACTCAGTGGTGGAAGAAGTAGATAGTAGATAGTAGACGTATATATTCAGATACAGCAATGTAAAAATACTCCTTACAAGTAAAAGTCCTGCATGAAAAATTGAAATGAAAAAAAAAACAACACTTGAGTAAAAGTACATAAGTATTATGAGCTTGATGTAGTTAAAGTATTGCAGTAAAAGTACATAAGTATTATGAGCTTGATGTAGTTAAAGTATTGCAGTAAAAGTACATAAGTATTATGAGCTTGATGTAGTTAAAGTATTGCAGTAAAAGTACATAAGTATTATGAGCTTGATGTAGTTAAAGTATTGCAGTAAAAGTACATAAGTATTATGAGCTTGATGTAGTTAAAGTATTGCAGTAAAAGTACATAAGTATTATGAGCTTGATGTAGTTAAAGTATTGCAGTAAAAGTAGTGGTTTGGTCCCTCTGACTGATATATTATTATATATGACATCATTAGATTATTAATAGTGAAGCATCAGTGTTAGAGCAGCATGTTACTGTTGTAGCTGCTGGAGGTGGAGCTAGTTTACACTACTTTATATACAGTTAGCTAGTTTAGTCCAGTGGTTCCCAACCTAGGGGTCGGGCCCCTCCAAAGGGTCAGCAGATAAATCTGAGGGGTGGTGAGATGATTAATGGGAGAGGAAAGAAGAAAAAACAAAGTTCTGATACACAAATCTGTTTTCAGTTTTTGGACTTTTTCTCTAATCTTTGATTTTTGCTGAAATATTGGATCATTTGAACATTTATTGAAATGAAAGCATGTGAGAAGTTTAGAGGGAAAAATCACTATTTGGTGGAGCTGTTAACAACTCATAGACATGTGAAATGTGACCCCGACTACACACTGCTTTTTTGTAAGACGTCAAAAGACAAAAAGGTTGGAAACCACTGGTTTCATCTTTAACAATGTGTTGTATTTTAAAAGCTTGTTATATTATCCATTGTGTCAAATCTTCATCTGAAAAGTAACTAAAGCTGTCAAATAAATGTAGTGGAGTAGAAAGTACAATATTTCCCTCTGTAATGTCGTGTAAATGTCTGTGCTCTACAGTAGTTGCGTCATTTTAATCCTCAGGTTGTAAAAAAGCAGAATGTTCCTTTAATAATTAGTGCGGGTTGAATCCAGGCTGTTGCTGCAACAGACGGAGGCCTCAGCTCTTATCTCTGGGTACAGCAGGGGGCCGGGGGGGGGGGGGCTGAGGGGGGGGCTGTTGATGCTGCAGGAATGAGGCCACAGGCGCAGCCAGCGGTGGTGGTGGTGGTGGTGGTGGTGTTGGTGTTGGGGGGGTTTAGAGGGGTTGTAGTTTATTGTTTTGGCTGCAGGCGTTCAGGCTGCCATCCACTTGTCAGTTGATTCTCCACTGCAGGAATTTTAAGTTGAGCAGCTCTCGTGTTTGCTGATATGACAGATGGACCTTCTTCTCTGCTCTGATATCAGACCAGCACCGGTTAAAAATACATCTCTGCTCAGTGGTTTCACCCACACTCGGCTGCCGGGTCACAGCGCAAACACGCAGAGTTTAGAGAAGGCTGATCATGTGATAAACCATCAAGGTGTCGGTGTGTTTCTCTTGTCTGTTCTCGTACAAGTTCAGAGCTGTCATACATGTTATGAAGAGTCAGTCTGACCTGAAACGATAAAGTTTGAATGTGCTTCTCATGAACAGCTGACATTCATCAGACTGAAACCAGAGATTTCATTAAAGTTTGTGACGTTTGTTGGAACAAACCTTTTCAAAGACGATTCAGAGACGTTCAGGAGAGGAAAACGTTCACCGGAATCACTGTTTCATCCCGGAGCCGTCGTCATGACAACGGGAATACAAAGATATGACGACAGCTGGACTATGTGATAGTGAAAGGTCGACTAGAGAAGTAGAGAAGGAATATTGGAAATTAAAGGATGCAGGAGAGGAAAAAAAGGAGAAGTAAGCGAGGAAAAGGAAGAAGGAAACATGTAGAGATGAGGGGGATGTAGAAGGAAAGGAGGATGGTAGGAAGCTACAAATGGAAAGAAGGAGATAAGGAAAGAGAGTTATGCTGCGTTTGTGTTTTGTCAGAGTTTCTGACCTGCAAACAACATTCATGTCAACCTCCAAGTCATTGACATTAACAGAAAAATGCGCCAACTTGGCACTTGGTGGTACAGAAGTGCCTGAAAACCAAAAGACACATGGACGCTTCACGTCAGCCAAAGTCAATGTAATTAAACTCAAATTTAATGGATATAATATGATTTTAAACCCTCATACAACCTTCCTGAGTTGTCCTTAACAAATTCTGCTTTTGTGGTTTTCTGTTATTTATTTCCTGTTCTGATGTTGGATGTTAAACAAGGTCAAAGTTCCAAAACTTGAGGTGAACGTATGCAGAAATGCTGCCTGCAAGTCAAAACTCAGGGCTTCAACCTGCCCTGAACGCTTCATTTGTGACGTTTTTTTTCAGCCGACATCTGACAAGCTGACATCGGCTTGTCGCACATGCTCATAAATGGCTGTCCGTCCTGTAGCCTTGGTTGCTAAGGTGGTTGCTAAGGTGGTTGCTAACATGTACGGATGGATTTGGGAAGTTGACATTTGGAGTAAAGAAGGAGAAAAAGAAGTGAAATCCTGCTACAATAGTTTGTTTACGTAGCCTCCGGAGCAGGAGGAAGCTTCCTGAAGCTGACCAATCAGAACAGAGTGGGCTCATCAGGAGGCGGGCCTTAAAGAGACAGGAGCTAAAACGGCCTGTTTCAGACAGAGGCTGAACTGAGGGGCTGCTGAAAGGACCAGTAGAAGATAAATAAGGAGTTTTTAACTGGAAATCATGCAAAGATATTCCAGTAGAGCCCCAGAATATAAATATAGAGCTGTTTAGAGCTCTTTAATGAACATTCCCATCCATCTAACACGGCGTGAATGTGGCATAAAGATGAAGGAAGGAAAGTAGAGAGACGAAGGGAGTTTAGGAGAGTTGTGAGTGAGTGTGGAAGGAACGGAGGAAACATGAGAAGCGTCCTTGAGTTCTTGTCAATCACAACGTCACAACAAACATGTGAAACTGTCACACTGCAGCTGTGATGTCGTCTGCGTCAGCCAATGACAGCAGCCGTTGCCCTAACGATGACAGACTGGGTGTGGTCACATCTCTGTGAGGCGAGATAAGAGCCTGCCAGCACACACACACACACACACACACACACACAGCGTCCTGTAACGGTCTTGTGATTTCCTGTATGTGAGTTCAGGTTCAGGTTCTTTATAACCAACATGGAGTTTAATTTGAATATTTTGCATCACTTTCATCCGTGTAACAAAAATCATCAGTAAATGTAAAGATATTTCTCTGTTTTGCTCATTTTTTTGTAAATCTGAAATAGAATTAACGTCAAAATCAATCAAAAAAAAATTGGTCAGACATGTTTTGGTCTTTTTTTTAGCAAATTAATCAGTCAGAACTCCTGGTTTTGTTTTGATCTGTTAAAATCAATAACAGAATGATTGATGACTGTATAAAACTTATTTGTCTGCTGGAGAAATATCACATCCATCAGTTAAGAACAACTAACAACGAGCCCAATTTTTATTCTTTCTTCAATTGATTTGGAAAACCTTTTTGCAAGTCTCAAAATCTTATTTATTTATTTGTATTATTAGTTATGTGATGTGACGTCGTCTCTAAACTATAATATGACTGTGGGATCTGTCCGTCTGTCCCCTCAGATCAGAAGTAGTTCTGACAACGTCGGGGAAAAGGTTGTTGTCGACATCCAGAAGTCGAGGGTGGGAGACGTGATATCATTTAAATGCAGGATAACGGTGCATATCTTCAGACAGTCTCACTGGGGGAAACATTCATAGTGTTTCATGCAGCTGCTCACATGACAAGTGACAGAAATAGTGTGAACAAAGAAAAAAAAAGAGAGAGAGCTGAGAGTTGAGTTAAACATGACGTATTCTGCTTTTTGTGGTTTTCTGTTATTTTTATCCTGTTATGATGTTGGATGATCAAAACTTGAGGTGAACGTATGTAGAAATGCTGCCTGCGAGTCAAGAGTCAGGGCTTCAACCTGCTCTGAACACTTTGTTTACTTTCCTGACAAGATTACGTCATCTCGTCACATGTCCATGACTGTGCATCCTCTCTACAGCCTTGGTTGCTAAGGTGGTTGCTAAGGTGGTTGCTAAGGTGTTTCCATGTGTTGTTCCAAGTTCCAAAACTTGAGGTGAACGTATGTGGAAATGCTGCCTGCAAGTCAAAAGACAGGGCTTCAACCTGCCCTGGACACTTTGTTTGTGATGTTTTTTTCAGCCGACATCTGACAAGCTGACATCGGCTTGTCGCACATGCTCATAAACGGCTGTTCGTCCTGCAGCCTTGGTTGCTAAGGTGGTTGCTAGGGTGTGTTGTTCAGCTCCAACATGTACGGATGGATTTGAGAAGTTGACATTTGGAGTAAAGAAGGAGAAAAAGAAGTGAAATCCTGCTACTATAGTTTGTTTACGTAGCCTCCGGAGGCGGAGGAAGCTTCCTGAAGCTGACCAATCAGAACAGAGTGGGCTCATCAGGAGGCGGGGCCTTAAAGAGACAGGAGCTAAAACGGCCTGTTTCAGACAGAGGCTGAACTGAGGGGCTGCATAAAGGACCAGTAGAAGATAAATAAGGAGTTTTTAACTGGAAATCATGCAAAGATATTCCAGTAGAGCCCCAGAATATAAATATAGAGGCTGTAAATATGCAGAATACATTCACCTTACTTATGTTTAGCGTGTTAACATCACTGTTTACATCTTTCTTTCCATTCCTTCTTATTGATGCAGTTTATCTGTTTATCACTAATACATTAATACTCTAAATGTGTCACTTGCTGTTCAACAGCATGAAGTTAGTAGAAATTCAATGTTCAGAGCAGCAAAAGTAAAAAAAAATGTTTTGGTGTGAAAAAGCTGCAGATTAAAACATTCGAAGCTCAGCAGATGTTTGAACAGAGAATCTGAATAATCAGAGCTGTGACTCAGCAGTTTTCAGTCTGTGACCCACTTTCAGCTTCAGGCATCAACATCTTTTACATTTTACTGCATCACGACTCGACAAAAAAAAACTCTGAGGAGGCAAACAGCATAAACGCAGCAGGAGGATGCGAGCAGCTTCATGTAACATCCAGACGAGGAAAATCAAAGCAGATTCCTACATAAAGACGTAAACAGGAACATTTTAGAGCTGAAACTGCAGGTTTAACCAACAGATTGGAGGTTATTTGTACAAAAATGTATGTTGAAATGATATTTATATGCTACTAGTTTCTTTTTCCAATGGAGGAAAACATAAGTGCTTCCTGGATTATGTTCTGTCGTACACAGGTTGCAGGAAAGAGATTAACATATTTATGTTAATATCATGCTTTAGTTGCTATGAGCAGATATCGGAGGGAAACTACGTGTCAGTGAACATTTTGCAGATATGATTAATGGTGGTGAGAACAACCAAGTACGTCATCTTCTTGATATTTGGGCAGATGGGAGCTTCTTCCTGTGTTTACGTCTCACCTGGCTTTTAATGATGCATTTTGGTTCACTGATTCAGACCAGAACAAACACACCAGAGGTATAAATCATACACTGAACATAACGACGGACGTAGTGAGGTGCATCTCAGGAGCTTCCAGATAAGAAGTGCAGCGTGTTGCTTTTCACGCACTGGAAACACGCCCCCGCTACCTCGGACCCAAGCTAACGCTAGCTTACCGGGAACACCGAGCGCTGCACACTTGAGCTAATGTTAGCTACTTTAGCTAAACTGTGCTAACAGGGCAGGTATCATAATGAAGTAACATAAGCAGAGCAGCAGGTGAGCCGACTGTCAATCACAGCTGTCAATCAACGCCCACACAGCAGACATCAAAGCTACTATAAGTCCTCGAATCTTATTAACGGAGCAATAATTTCCAAAATGACCACCAGCACACTTATTAGAGGGTCTGAATTTAGAGATTGAGACCAGAATGACTCGTTGAAAACAATGATTGATTTAATATTTCTAGAGAGAAGTTGAGGCTTTTTGACTTGGAGTCAGTCGGAGGAGCTAGCGGCCGTCGGTGGAACTTTAAGGTGCTTCAGCCTCAAGATATGAAGCTGCTGGCTGGTTTGAAAACACTCTGAGAGTCCCTGAATGCACCACTATGCAACAAAAAGAGAACATGTAGTTAATGTGAATTAAGCTTCTTTTTAGATTATAGGAGTTATACAACAAATAGTACATATTCAGAAATGTGTGTGTATGTGTGTGTACTTGACCTCTGACCTCTGTGTGTGTGTGTGTGTGTGTGTGTGTGTGTGTGTGTGTGTGTGTGGTCCAGGTATTCCTCATGTTGCAGAGACTCGCCTCCCTTATGAGGGCGAAAAGAAGTCCCCTTAATGTAAATCATTAATTTTAGGATGAAGTTTAGGGTTTGACATGTAAACAATGTAATGTCCTCTGAAGTGATGGAAACATTACGTGTGTGTGTGTGTGTGTGTGTGTGTGTGTGTGTGTGTGTGTGTGTGTGTGTGTGTGTGTGTGTGTGTGTGTTTGTGCAGCAGCAGTTATAAATCTGAATGTAAGGTCTGCACATTCTCAGGACCTGAGTGTGTTTTTTTCTTTGGGTGTAAAAATGCAGTGACCGCTACTAACGACCTCCTCAGTGATGTTAACGAGATAATTTACGTCTCTTCAATCCAAACACAAAGAGAGAGAGAGAGAGAGAGAGAGAGAGAGAGAGAGAGAGACACTCACTGGTGACGTCAGCCAGTCCGTTAACTTCACCTCTGCAGTCGTCTTTAATTAATTAATATATTTTTGAGTTTTTTCTTCTCTATAACTGAAATCTCATGTAAACTGTTTGTGACCTTCGACCTTTATTATTATTATTATTTGAGACTCGGAGGCTATTTGAATTCTGGCTTTTACTGTATTATTATACTGTATTTTTTTTTAAAGATCTATTTTGTAGATGACCTTATTTTATATTATATTTTATTTTATAATTGTTTATTGTGATGATTTATATCATTTAATTAATGGTAACTATATATAACGCTGTGCGCTAGCTGTAGTGTTAGCATGTACAGTATTACAGTAGTAGTGTTAATGCAACAACTATTAATTAATATTTAATGCTGATAATAATAATCAGAGTTACAGATTCAGACGTCTGGTCAGATTCATGAGCTCATTAACTTTAGCCCAAGGTTAATCTCCAGAGGCTCCATCATCATTTTGATTGTTTTAGATTGTATTTTATTTTATTTATTTTATTTTATTTAATGTTATTTCACAGCTGATTTGTGTTAAGACATAATGATACACTATAAATTTGTAGTAAAACATGTTTTTATTCTACAAGTAAGTTGTCAAAAAGAGTATTTTAGTACCAGACAACTTAAAAATGTACCCAGACGTGCAAACATTATGTTTATTAGTAGACGAAAAAGCTTTTTGTAGTTTCTTTCTTTTCAGAAATGAAAAATAACAAAACTTCTTTTTTAAAAACAGATTCTGGTTATTTTTTTTTTTTTTTTTAATTTTTCTTCAGTTTGTGTTTTCAGTTGGGAGTGAGACTCACACTTTCACCATCACTGTCTCCTCCTGCTCACACAACCAGCAGCTGAGAGCAACACGCTGGCGTCCCCTCACCCAAAGGAACTCTGGGAAATGTAGGAAATCTCAGACTGTAGGTGAACAGATGATGAACTGACCAAAAAAACACAATTATGACAATTTTTCTTTTTTCAAATTACAATGCACTGAAAAACGGAATAGCTGCTGAGCTGTGGGGACGTTAGATTTAGACTCCTAGATGTGGCAGCCGGGTGGGGTTTACCTGAGCTCGTGACCCCAGCGGTGTGTGTGTGTGTGTGGTTGTACTTCTCTCTCTCTCTCTCTCAGCGTCGGGGTGGTCTGATGGTGGGAGGTCTATTTCAGTGCAGCATCTCTCTCTCTCTCTCTCTCTCTTTGTTTCTCCCACATTTCTGCCAGCTGATTGGACGGCTGGGTGTGGTAACCTAGCAACCCTCAGATATCTCCCAGCATTCCACTGAGTTATCTCCAGTCCCAGAGGGAGATGTGCTGAGCGAGAGCTGAAACAAACACTCACTTAACAACCTGTTGACCAAAAAAACCCAACAGTGATGTATTTTAATATATAACTTTTAACACCTCGGAGTGTTTTATTATATTTATATCATGACTTAGTTCATTTTTAAGTTAGTTTGAAGTCATTTTAACTCACAGATGTCTTATTTTTGCCTCCTACCCACCTTCCATGAAGACCCGCCCTTCTCTGCCTCTGATTGGCTCGTACTCGTTGCCTTGGTTGGTTGTGATTGGTTAGGTTCAGTCATGAGGAGCAAGATGATGATTGGCCTAGGGTAAGGATATCATGGTCAGCCAATCAGAGGCAGAGTAGGGGGCGGGGCTTCACAGAAGAAGTGAAGATAGTTACGTTTCACCTCTAGTGAGAGTTAGCAAATACTGTTGCTATGGTAACCTGCAGGTAAATGATGACCTGAACTGTGTTTGATGAAGATGTGTTTACTCAAATTCTTATTCATATTTTTATGTATTTATTTAATGCGGCTATTAATCTGTTAATTAAAATGGTGAAAAATGTTGATCAGTGTTTCCAAGACGACGTCATCAAATGTCTCGTTTTGTCCACAACGCAAAGATCTTCAGTTTACTGTCACAGAAACCAGAAAATATTCACATTTAAGAAGCTGAGATCAGAGAAATTGGACATTTTTTCTTAAAAAAATGACTCAAACGATTAATCGATTATGAAAGTAGTTGGTGTTTTATTTAATAGTTAGCAACAAATTGATTAAATGACTAATCGTTGCCGCTCTAATTTTAACATAAAGAGCTGCTCCGACAGTAGAGACGAGTTTATTTATCTACAGAAACACGTTTCATACCCAGAGCAACTTACAGGACATAAAACAATATTAAAAACTATTCAAAACACCAACATGAGGGTAATTAAATAACGATTAAAGCAAGTAAGTGTGTATTATAAGAGCTGGATTCTGGACTCAAACATGGCGTCCGTTCAGTTGAACTCACACTGTGAGTTCTGCTGCACATTAATAATTCTCCCCCGGACACAGACTTTACTTTGGTTTTGGCTTCATGGTTTAAAAATTCATAATACAAAGAGGAATAACTGACCCTGTTTGCAGTTTGAGGTTCCTTCTTTCTCTTTGGGCTGCAGGGGATTTTAATACCTCCATAACATGCTCACTAGTGTTTGCTAAAAGTCCCACAAAGCAATACTTTAGATCTGCAATGATTAGTCGGTTAACTGATCGTCACTTTACGAGCAAAAAGGCCAAATATTCTCTAGTTTCAGTTTCTCAAATGTGATGATTTGCTGCTTTTCTTTGTCGTCATGGCAATAAACTAATAAAGATCTTTAGCTTTTGGACTGTCGGTCGGACAAAACAAGCCTGCAGCTCCTCTCAGCTTTGGTTCACTCTCAGCGTCGTTTTTCAGAATAAAAGCTGTGAAAAAGCCGCAGTACGCTACCTGCTAACAGACACAGTTAGCTGTAGACTAGCTGGTGAACATAGTGGAGCATTTAGCAGCTAAAGAGCCAGATATTTCCCTCAGGAGTTGGTGGAGAGTAAAAACAGAGCTAAAAGAGAGTGAATATTAGACTTTACATTCACCAGGTGGACAGAAACAAGTTCAACATATCAACTTTAAACATCAATTAATGCAGGTTTAAAGATAACTGGTAACAAATCAAGTGGGATAAACTCTAGTTATAGTTAAATATTCACTCAGTTTCTTGTGTTTTCAGTCAAATGCAGCAGATTTCAACCTCTGATCAAACTCCTGCAGTTTGTCTCCTGCCAGCATCATCGCTTAGCAACAGAAATAAAAAAACCTGAATCTGAAAATAGATGCAAGAGCTTCACTGTGAGACAAAGAAAACAAGAGGCAGACGAGTCTACAGAAATCTAGCAGAGACTCTGGTGTTTAGTCCACTAAAGGATGAACTGCTTCTCTGGGTTTCTGTCTGCTGCAAAGATGAGATTTGACACATAAATCTGAAGCATTTCCTCACAGCGTCTCCGTCTTCTGCTCCGTCAGAAATGTTCAAGTGAACACAGAACATACAGAGGCAAAGTCTCTGTGGTCTGTTTTTTATTCCTCGGCTGCTTCTTTCTGACGTCTTCAATCTCTCTCTTTGGTTTTCTCTCAGCAGACGAGCAGCTGAGCTGAAGATCTGCAGAAGGAAACGACTGAACATGTACGTTTTTTTTTTTTTTTACAGTTTTAACCAGTTCCAGCATGATTTGCTTTATTTTGTCTCGCTGCTTTCCAAATCATCCATCAATCAAGCTTGTAACAATGGATAAAAGAATAAATAACACAGAGACTCGGGGTTAAAAGCATATCTGACAAAAACAGATCAGATTGAGGGAAAGTGATTGATTATCCTGCAGATTGATTTCCATAGAAATGAAGCTAATCAATGTATTAAAAAAAAAAACTGATGAAATGATGAGCAGGAGTGTGTCCTCTCTGCTCTGTGACTGAGGAGGCTCTAACACCTGAGTCCTGCACTTTATTGATCAGACGACTGATCATTAGGAGCCATTAGATTGTAATTGATCTCTCTCCAGGGACAGACAGAGATGGAATCTACTGATGAGGAGAAACTGTTAGTTCTGTTTCCTTTAACCCTTTGAGCCCGAACGAAAGTAACTAAGTACATTTACTGTAGTACAGTTCTGAGGTACTTGTACTTTACTTGAGTATTTCCATGTGATGCTACTTTCTTCATTTCAGAGGGAAATATTGTACTTTCTACTCCACTACATTTATTTGACAGCTTTAGTTACTTTTCAGATGAAGATTTGACACAATGGATAATATAACAAGCTTTTAAAATACAACACATTGTTAAAGATGAAACCAGTGGTTTCCAACCTTTTTGTCTTTTGACGTCTTACAAAAAGCAGTGTGTAGTCGGGGTCACATTTCACATGTCTATGAGTTGTTAACAGCTCCACCAAATAGTGATTTTTCCCTCTAAACTTCTCACATGCTTTCATTTCAATAAATGTTCAAATGATCCAATATTTCAGCAAAAATCAAAGACTGGACTGGACTAAACTAGCTAACTGTATATAAAGTAGTGTAAACTAGCTCCACCTCCAGCAGCTACAACAGTAACATGCTGCTCTAACACTGATGCTTCACTATTAATAATCTAATGATGTCATATATAATAATATATCAGTCAGAGGGACCAAACCACTACTTTTACTGCAATACTTTAACTACATCAAGCTCATAATACTTATGTACTTTTACTGCAATACTTTAACTACATCAAGCTCATAATACTTATGTACTTTTACTGCAATACTTTAACTACATCAAGCTCATAATACTTATGTACTTTTACTGCAATACTTTAACTACATCAAGCTCATAATACTTATGTACTTTTACTGCTGACATACAAAATGTCCTTCTGTCTTGTTTCCTTCTGGACAAAAATGACCAGAGCTCCCAGTCAGAGTGAGTCATTCATCCACACATTAAAACATGAATTATTTATTCGGTGTCGGTGACATCAGACACCAGCAGAGATCAATACTGCAGCGTCTGTAGAGTTCAGTCTGACCAAAATCTGTCCAGTGAGCAGAAACTCTGAACTCTGCTGCTGACGGAAACAATCTGACACGATTTGAAGATATTTTCATCACTTTGTCCTGTGAGGTGATTAGCAGGGTTTTTTTAAAGGCCATTATTGATCGCTGATTGGCTCCAGGTCTTCAGTCAATGCCGTGTTGATGTCAGATGGACTGCAAAGATTCCCGTGTTGAGGACTTGCGAGCGTTCATGAGAGGGTTTAAAATACAGTGCATTGACTGACAAACGACATTATATTTAGGGCTGCAACTAATCATTTCTTAATTAATCGATTAGTTTGAAATGTCGTCAATGTTTCCCAAAGTCCAAGACGACGTCCTCAAATGTCTTGTTTAGTCCACAAACCAAAGATATTCAGTTTACTGTCATAGAGACTAAAGAAACTGGAAAATATTCACATTTAGAAGCTGGAATCAGAAAATTTGGACTCAAAATTATCAATAGACATTATCAAAATAATTGGCGATTAATTTTCTGTCAATCAACTAATCATTAATCATTGCAGCTCTGATTATATCAGAATTTGTGTTTAATTACATTGAACTTTTGTTTTCTTTTCATGATCAGTGTTTTATAATCAATAAATTTTAGTTCATCATTCTAAGTCATTTTTACAATTTAGGAATTCTGATTGTAATATCTCTACTGGTTTATGCGCAAATGTAAAACTAAAAAGCTCAAATAAAGACTGTTGTTGGTTAATAATAATAATAATAATAATAATAATATTTGTCACTTTATCAAAGGACAAGAGAGACAAAATTATACAGTAAAAAGTAAAAACAGATAAATTGCATAAAAATCACATAATATAATATTGTCCAGGAGATATAATATCATACAATCGTTTCAAACTCAGCTTTAAAAGATGCATTTTTAGCTGATGTTTATAAGTAAATACAGTCAGCTGTTTGAATGATGATGAATTCGGTGGCATGACAGCAAATCTAAGGTTACCTTTGGTTGCAAGTTTAAGAGCTTTTCCTGCCGAACTAAATGTGAAGTAAATAAATCAAATGAAAACACAGGAATCAATCTGGTAACTGTATCAGTGTTTATTACAGATACACTTACTTTTAAAATGTAATCAGAAATCCATAATTTAAAAAATCTGGGTAAAAAGTATTTTGCAGTAAAATAATTTGCAGGTTTTTTTTTAGGTTGTTACTTAAAGTTCACTTAGTTTTGGTGAAACCTGGTGACAGCTGGACCTGAGGTATTCTTTAGAGATGATGAACCTGAAAAGTCCTGCGTTGTTTTGATTTCATGTGTGTTTGTGTTTCAGGTGCTGATCGGGCTGCAGAGCCCTGAAGACAAACAGAAGCAGACATGATCCCTTTTTCTCCCTGAGGTAACATCATCAAACACACCAAACGCTGTATTTGGCTGTGAGCGTGTGTGCAGGGAGTTTCCCGTCACTGACCGCAGGTTACCCAGACTCACAACAAAGCTGTGGACTCTGGAATAATCCCTTTGTGTCCGTCGGTCACATCACACAATGCAGAACTGGCAACCCAGCAGCTGCAGCAGAGCTCTGAATACTGACAGCTGTGTTATCTGTCTGAGATTTACATACACACAATATTTTTTTTTAAGAAAAATACTCATAACATCATTTAGAGAAGATCTTCTTGTTCTCTGTCTTCTGTAAACTCAGATGTATATCTGTGTCTGGTACAGAGAAAGGTCCAGGATGTGTTTAGCCTAGCTTAGCACAAAGACTCAAAGAGAAAAAAATCACCTTTCAACAACTCCAAAGCATTTTCGAGCATTTTTTCTGTGAACCAACAATACAGTTACCAGCAGTGACTGTCTCTCAGTTTTAAAGGCACAGTTAGTCCCACAGTCCGCCAATGTTAACCAGCTAACTAAAGATTAGCATCACACAGTAACTTTGTTAGCTTTGAGCACAAACTGTATCTTCTTTGTCAAAATAGCTGCTGACAACTAGCTAGCTAAATGCTAATGTTCTGATGACTCAGCAGTAACTTGTTGCAGCATTTAACATCCACATGATAATTTGATTTAATAAATATTAGCATTAACAGTAGCTGACCGTTAGCCTACAGTAGCTCCATCAAAAGAGAAAAAATCCATCTTTCAAGCATTTTATTTTTGCATTTCTAAAGATTAGCATCAAACAGTAACTTGTCAGCTTTAAGCACAAACTGCTCTGTGTCAAAATAGCAGGTAACAGCTAGCTCAATGTTAAATTGATGAGCAGATGACTCAGCAGTGTTAATTTGTGGCATTTAACATACACATAATAATTTAATTCAATAAATGTGAGCATTAACTGTAGCTGGCCATTAGCCTAGCTCAATCAAAAGAAAAAAACATCCACAACTCCAAAACTTTTGCTAGCATTTTATTTTCTATGAACCAACACAGTAACCACCAGCAGCTATGTAGTGTTAGCTCTAGCTTAGAGTTTTAAAGTCAAAGTTAACCCTATAGTTACTATTTAAATTTACTACTCGTTAGCAGCACAAACTGCATTCTCTGTGTCAAAATAGCAGATGGCAACTAGCTAGCTAAATGCTAATGAGCGGATGACTCAGCAGTGTTGCTACTTTTAACATACAAATGATGATTTGATTCAAATTTTAATATTAGCAGTAGCCTAGCTACCAACACAGCAACCGCCAGTAACTCTGTAGCATTAGCTGTAGCTCAGAGTTTTAAAGCCACAGTTAACTAAAGAGTAGCATGGCTCTATAACTTGCTAGCTTTGAGCACAAACTGCTCTGTGCTAAAATAGCAGCTAGCTAGCTAAATGCTAAATTGATGAGCTGATGACTCAACAGTGTTAGCTTGTTGAGGCATAGTCACAATATTTTGACTAGCATCTAGTGGACATTAGAAGAACTGTCATAGTCAGACTAAAGCTTAAACTAGACATCTCTTATGATTAAAACTTAATTCAGACTTTATTGTAGTAACATTTTTTTGTTCTTTTAATTTTCAACATAATGACACAAGATCATTTATTACAGCAGAACAAACAGTATAAAATAAAATTAAATAAATCTGGGCAAATAGAATTAGCTACAAGTAAAGTATGAAAAAAACAATAAACTGTGGTGACAAATGAAAAATAAAATAAAAAATAAGGAGGCACCATGTATCAATAAATGGGGCAGCACATTTTCCTTAAAATAACAACAAAACTTGATAAAACTTCCCCTTTTGTAATTATTAGTCATTGCGATTAGAAAATAAAAAGAGGCAATCTGTCATCAATACTGTATTCAAACTTTCAAACATCCTTCATATAGTAATCAGAGTGTTATCATCAGATCTATGTAACTGTGGGTTTATTCGACTGAACTCAGGGCTCTGGTCCTGCAGCTGTCAGTCATAGAAAGCCTCTGCAGCAGATTTCTGCTTTCCAGCTGACACACACACACACACACACACACACACACACGCATCCAGTTTGTCATTAGCACTCAGTTTTACTTGCGAAAAGTGTAATGTATGTGTATATATATATAGTGTATATATGTTTCACGTTTATAATACCATCGTATGTGTGTCTCTGTCTCAGGAACTGACCAATCAGCAGTCAGGATGATGCCCAAGGTAATCATTATTTTCACTTCTCTGTCAGATTAATAAAATTAGAGTAAATGTTTTCATGTTTCTTCTGGTTTGTGATGGTTGGAAGAAGAATCTAAATATTTCTGAGACATGCAGGGAAATATCCCAACAACTATCCTAAATCAGCTTCCAGCTGTAAAGAAATGATCTGGAAAACTAAAAACCTAAACTAGAAACCTAAATGATCATCATTGATTCCTTCATTAGCTGAAGTCTTCTTCCATTAAGCCAAATATTAGTTTGTACTTGACCTCTGACCCCTATGTGTGTGTGTTAGCAGCAGGTGGCTCAGACGTCTCCAGGGAGCGTGTTGTCGCTGAGAGGGTCCAGCGTCCCGGGATCCCCTGCAGCCGCCATCGTGGTGAGACACACACACACACACACACAGATCAAGTTATATTGTCCTTCACATTAATCTTCAGGCAGTAATCTGTAATCCCCCCCCCCCACCACCACCACCACCACCACCACCACCACTACCCACCCACCACCCCTCCCCCGGCTCTCCAGGCCAGAATGGAGGACGGCGTTATCGGCTATAAGGACCTGGCAGCGTTACCAAAGGACAAAGCCATTCTGGATATAGAGAGACCCGACCTGATGATCTACCAGCCGCACTACAGTTACAGCCCACTGGAGGTAATTTAAAGAGCTGCTCCTGAAACCTGGTTCTTCATGTTCAGACTCAAACCAGCAATTAATTGATCTACTATACAGTTAAATTATGGTCACAGTCCTTCGATTTAAATGTGTAACCAGTGGTGGAAAGTAACTAAATACATTTACTGTAGTACAGTTTGAGGTACTTGTACTTTACTTGAGTATTTCCATGTGATGCTACTTTCTACATTTCAGAGGGAAATATTGTACTTTCTACTCCACTACATTTATTTGACAGCTTTAGTTACTTTTCACATGAAGATTTGACACAATGGATAATATAACAAGCTTTTAAAATACAACACATTGTTAAAGATGAAACCAGTGGTTTCCAACCTTTTTGGCTTTTGACGTCTTACAAAAAGCAGTGTGTAGTCGGGGTCACATTTCACATGTCTATGAGTTGTTAACAGCTCCACCAAATAGTGATTTTTCCCTCTAAACTTCTCACATGCTTTCATTTCAATAAATGTTCAAATGATCCAATATTTCAGCAAAAATCAAAGATTAGAGAAAAAGTCCAAAAACTGAAAACAGATTTGTGTATCAGAACTTTGTTTTTTCTTCTTTCCTCTCCCATTAATCATCTCACCACCCCTCAGATTTATCTGCTGACCCTTTGGAGGGGCCCCGACCCCTAGGTTGGGAACCACTGGACTAAACTAGCTAACTGTATATAAAGTAGTGTAAACTAGCTCCACCTCCAGCAGCTACAACAGTGCAGAGCAAATTGAAAATAAGGATAAAAACATGTGGATGGAAACACATTTATTGTTGGTTTAGATCTTTTCATGGAATCACTTGACAATAAGAACAAAATATAAAACCAACGTGATCATTTAAAGGACTTTTCCAGTGTTAAAGCAGCAGTCAGGTGTCTGTAATCATTCCTCCTGTTCATACTGGATATTAAATGATCCTTCAAATCCACAGTGTGTCCACACAGTCATTTAAAAGTTGATGTGAAGCTTCTATTCAGCTTCAGCAGTCTGAGTTAGTCATATCAAGTGGATATCTGACACATTTACAGTCTTTTTAGCATCAAATTCCCTCTTTGTGTTTCCTCGGACAGTGTTTCCCTGTTGAGCTGCAGGTGGAAGTATAGTAACAAAAAGAGGAACTTTGGCACTAAAAAGACTGTAACGTTGAAAGATATCTACTTGATTTCTACTTTCATTTGGACGGATCTTCTAAAAGAAGCGTGAAATCCTCTTGTTCATCTGTAAGATGTTTCAGATATATATCAGTTTCATCTCTGGTACTGGAGCTCCAGGACGTGTTTATCTCAGCACTGAGACTGGAGGCAGGAGGATGTTGGTGAACCAGTCGGCGTGACGGGCGGTTAGTTTGTCGGTTGGTTAGATCTGCGTCTGGCTGCGACATGAGACATCAATCTGCTGGTTAGAGACCAGACAGCTCGTTACCAGCTGAGACTGTGTGTGTGTGTGTGTGTGTGTGTGTCGGAGGCTGAGGGATAAAGCGATAACAAGAAGAACCAGAGACAAAGAGATCAGATGTTTTGTGTCTAAAAAGCCATTTAGACGAGTTGTGTTTGATCCAATCAGAGGACAGCTCGTACATGTGACCAATGGAAAAGGAGCGTTTCTCATATTTCCCCCAAAACAAGAAAAAACAATTAAAAATACTTAAAGAGAACCACTTTATTTATATCATATCATATCATATCATATCATATCATATCATATCATATCATATCATATCATATCATATTATATTATATTATATTATCAGTAAGGTGCAGTGTGTTGGATTTGGTTTGTCCGTTCAGGGCTACCGTAGAAACATGGCGGGCTCCTCCCTCTATAGATATAAAGGGTTCATTCTAAGGTAACGAAAACACAACGATTCTTATTCTTTTTTTGAAAAACTTTTACCAATGACGAGTCATATGTCATCACTTCCTGGATAAAAAAACATCCTGCAGATCACAGAAACAACCAGACTTCAGCTCTAACATGAGAACCATGAGGACTCAAAGTTTTATAAAACAGGAAATACTGTCCTTGACTTCCATTTATAACCTTTATTAAATAAACGTTCAGCTCAACATCAGCAGCAAATAAAATCATCAATAATGACATTAAAATAAATCCATTAATATAAAAACATAGTTTCATGTTTATGTTTGAGGTAGATTATGTTTATCTCTGCTGTCTTCTATTCTTCTGACTGAATCAAACCTCATTTGGGAACATTTGAGAACATTTGGGAACATTTATGAATTGTTTTGCTCTGTGGCATCATTTTTGTCGGCAGGTGAGATTTGTTCATCTTCTACCTGACGCTGCGATGACGTGACGATTGGTCCAAATTAAACCGTCTGTTGATTTGATTTCATGAGGAAAAGTTGCAGTAATTTAACTAAATTGCAGCTCTCATAAATATAACGAATATATCTCTTGAATTTGCGTTAATTATCGCAAAATCACAGTTTCCTGCAGGGACTGAAAATACTAAACACAATAACCCCCCAAGCCCCCCCCCTCTGTGTTGCAGGAGTTGGTACAGTCCAGGGTCCAGGTGCAGGTATTTAACTGAGCTTAATGCATCAGCAAATCTTTTACATGATGGAGGCCAGAGTCTCCTGAACCAGCACATAAAAAAAGATTAACTGCAACTGAATATGAAGCTCAATAAGACTGAAGGTAGTTTGAAATGAAAATGAAAGCTTGTGGAGAGATAAACACGTATTTTTAATCTGCCGGTGTGGTCGTGGGTGCGACTGTCACAGTTATACTTTTTTTATCTCGTGCACAAAAGATAACTCACTATAAATTCATATGTATGAAACGTTTATAAGCAGCCTGATGACTTAACAGTAACTGTGACTATTAAACAATTATTTATTATTTACAACACTCAAGAACTTTTCACTAAATCTTCTTTTGGGTGAAGCCAGAAGACAAAAAGTCAAAATAGCACATTGAATGTTTTCAGTTTAGAATCACATCAACAACTGTTATAAAGCATCTTTTAAAACAGGCTGAAGTTATATTTAATAAGTCATTAATGAAATTAGTTAAAGCTATAATATGTAATTATTCTGCATTAAAATGTCTAAAAAGAACTAGACCTGTGTTATATATGTTGTTGAGTTGTGTTCTTACATTCAAACTCAGAGAAATCTGTAATTTAATCAAAGTAACGGACCGTTTCATTTGGTCGCCTGTCGATGGCGTCATACATCCTCTACCAAAGAGTAAACACGCACCAGATGCATACGGCGGCGCTGTGTTTGTCCGCTACAATGGCGTCTACCAAAGAGTAACTTACACAGATACAAGATAATACATCGGTGTTGTGGTTGTTCCACACAAACTGTTATAAATGGACTTTTATTCAGTTTTAAGCCACATTTTCATGATAAATTTAGGTGGTTTTTAACTATATCTTTTAGCCGGAAGAAGGATTTTAGTCATTGGACGTCTGGATCTTAAGTTATCAGAGAAATAAACTGGACAAACGTTAGCAGCAGCTCGGCTAACAGCCCCTCCAGGAAGTCCGGTGGTCACCAAACATCGTCAGAGAAACACTGATTTTTTAGGTGAAACAGCTTTAATTAGTATTTTAATGATTTTAATCTGCGTGTATATTTGTTTTTGGAGAGGAGGAGACCTCTGCGGATAATTCGGCTCCCGGGAGAAACCGGCCGAACATCTGGATCTAAAGTTATAAGAGAAATAAACCGAACAAGTGTTAGCAGCAGCTCGGCTAACAGCTCGTACCGGACGTCCGGTGGTCGCCGAACATCGTCGTGAAACAGCTTTATTCAGTGTTTTTACCTGTAATCTCCGGGTCCGTTTGTTCTGGAGAGGAGGAGACCTCTGCGGGTAAAAACATCCTGAACGATGAACACTGGAGTAATCCTATCCCGCTGAAGCTGGTTGTTTAACAACGAAGACAACAACTCCCATGATCCCTTGCTGCTTCACACCGTCATCACACTCCGTCTGTTATTGTTTTGATTACATGTTGTGTGTTTAAAGTCTGCAGTTATAAATGTTAATAAATCTATTTTCTTTTTTCCTGTTTGTATAAGAGCAGCAATTTTATGGAGACACATGAATTTATAGTAAATTGTCTCATGTGAAGTATCATCTTTTGGGACTTTAGGGGCTTTGAACCAACCTTAAAGCAACCTGAGGGGAAATAATAAACAGGAGCTTCTGCATCTATTTATATGTTCAAATGTTTCATCTATTTTTGTTTCTTTCCTCCAGAGGTCCTTGTCTCCTCGCTCCATCTCTCCTCCTCCCTCCCCAGAGGTAAGACTCTCTCTGTCTCCGCATGTCTTCATATCATAAAGGTGCATTAATTAAAGATTAATTAACCTCCCTCCCTCCTGTGTTTCCTCCGTGTCTCCAGAACCTCTCCAAGGAGTCCAGGGAGTGGCTGGAGAACCGGTCTCCTGGAGGTTCCTCCCCTGGTTCCACCATCCAGACCAGCAGAACATTCAGCGCGCACACACCGCCGACACCAAACACACCCAACACACTCTCATCTGGTACCAAGAGCACCATGCAGCACTTCCACAGACCAGGTACATTTACTCAACTACTGTATTTAAGTACAGTGTTGAGGTACTTGTACTTTACTTGAGTATTTCCATGTGATGCTACTTTCTTCATTTCAGAGGGAAATATTGTACTTTCTACTCCACTACATTTATTTGACAGCTTTAGTTACTTTTCAGATGAAGATTTGACACAATGGATAATATAACAAGCTTTTAAAATACAACACATTGTTAAAGATGAAACCAGTGGTTTCCAACCTTTTTGTCTTTTGACGTCTTACAAAAAGCAGTGTGTAGTCGGGGTCACATTTCACATGTCTATGAGTTGTTAACAGCTCCACCAAATAGTGATTTTTCCCTCTAAACTTCTCACATGCTTTCATTTCAATAAATGTTCAAATGATCCAATATTTCAGCAAAAATCAAAGATTAGAGAAAAAGTCCAAAAACTGAAAACAGATTTGTGTATCAGAACTTTGTTTTTTCTTCTTTCCTCTCCCATTAATCATCTCACCACCCCTCAGATTTATCTGCTGACCCTTTGGAGGGGCCCCGACCCCTAGGTTGGGAACCACTGGACTAAACTAGCTAACTGTATATAAAGTAGTGTAAACTAGCTCCACCTCCAGCAGCTACAACAGTAACATGCTGCTCTAACACTGATGCTTCACTATTAATAATCTAATGATGTCATATATAATAATATATCAGTCAGAGGGACCAAACCACTACTTTTACTGCAATACTTTAACTACATCAAGCTCATAATACTTATGTACTTTTACTGCAATACTTTAACTACATCAAGCTCATAATACTTATGTACTTTTACTGCAATACTTTAACTACATCAAGCTCATAATACTTATGTACTTTTACTTGTCATGGAGTATTTTTACTTTGCTGTATTGGTACTTTTACTGCAGTAAATGATCTGAATATTTCTTTTCTTTCTGCTCTTTTCTGTCTTTCAGAAAACGGCAGTAACATTTATAAGAAGCCTCCCATCTACAAACAAGGTACGTTACTGACATTAAAACTACAGACTAATATTCTCATCGGGAGCTGCAACAATTAGTAGACGGCCATAAAAAAGATCCTCATGAGCTGTTGTGTTGGTAAAGTTCAACATGTGAACGAGGTTTTTTTTACACAGTAAATTGTCTTTTTAAAAGCCTTCCTGTAAATCCAGAACAGATCTGAATGTCAGTCAGCTGCAGCCGCCTGTAAACCCACAGACATGATTTCACTGCATTTAATCAGCTTTAACGTGTGTGTGTGTGTGTGTGTGTGTGTGTGTGTGTGTGTGTGTGTGTGTGTGTGTGTAGATGTGTTGTCTCCGATGCCTCAGGGGAAACACATCGAGGATCTGATCATCGAGTCGTCAAAGTTCCCGGCAGCTCAGCCTCCGGACCCCAACCTGCCCTCCAAGATAGAGACCGAGTACTGGCCCTGCCCCCCCTCCCTGGCTGTGATTGGTACGACCCAAACCGACACACACACACACAAACACACACACACACGCACACACAGGCACACACATGCTGCGTTCAGGGCATGTCGAAAAGATGGTAGCTTCAAGTACTTGATTAAAAAATTCAGTTTCAGCTTCTTCTCTTCTTCTCTTTCCTTTTTTAAAAACCTTTCCTCTTCTTCTTTCTTCCTCTCCTTCTGTCTTTCCTCTTGTTTCCTTTTCTTTCTCTAATTTGCTGTTCTCGCGTTTCTTTTCACTTTTATTATCACTTGCCTCTCATTTCCTTTCCTCTCTTCCCTCTTGTCTCCTCGTTTCCTTTCCTTTTCCCCTACTCATCTTTTCTCTTCTCCCCTCTTTTCATTTAATTCTCTGCTCTCTTCTCTCCTTTCCTTCGCTGTCCTCTCTTTTCATTCCCCTCCTTTTACCCTTCCTTTCTTCTCCTCTCCTCTTCTCATGTCTCCTTTCCTCTCGTTTCCTTGTCACCTTTCACTTTTCACTTCCTCTGCTTCCTTTTTCCCCTCATCTTTCCTCCTCTCCTCTCTGTTCATTTCCTTTCTTCACACCTTTCCTTCCTTTCCTCGTGTCTCCTTCCTTCTTGTTTGTGTTTCTTTTCTTTTCATTTCCTTCCCTCTACCTTTTCTATCACTCGTTTCCTTTCCTTCTCCCTCCTCCTGATGTCTTCGTCACCTTTCTCCTCACTTTCTCTGCTTCCTTTTCTATTTCCTCTAAAACTACTCCTTTCCTTTCTCTCCTTTGCTGTCCACTGTTTTCATTTCCTTTCCTTGTTTCCTCTCCTCCTCTAGAGAAGGAGTTGAGGAGGAAGGTTCAGACGGATGAGGAGGAGGAGGATGGAGAGCTGGATGATGAAATCTGGGGTCTGAGAGCGCTTCAGAAACAAGAACTCAACAAGGTGAGAGACTCAACAGGCGTACCAATCCCTCGTTTATCGAAAACCTGGTGCCTACATTACCAACAATGCACCTGGAGCTAGAAGCTGCATAGAACAGTATAATTATTCTATTCCATTAAAACACGTCAGCGCTGCACTGGGTCACATGTTCCTTCATCATGTTTTCAGTCTCTGGAGAGTAGTTCTGTGTAAGGCAGACGCTACTGAGCATGTGCAGGAACATGTTTACAGCTTCGTTAGCTTGTTGTGCTACAGATAAACAACCTCCGGACTTTATATGACATGATAAAGAACTTCTGTTCTCTCTCTTTGTCTCTTAAGATTCAATCTAATCTGGGAAAAATCATCCTGAAGGAGGAGTTGGAAAAGTCTTCGACTCCTCTGAGGAGGAAAACTCGCTCACTACCGGACCGCAGCCAACACGCTGGTACACACACACACACACACACACACATACACACACACACACACCAACCCTGTCTACTGGGAAACCTGTTCAGTAACGTGACGTTTGTGTGCAGGTCCCATATCATCATTATTCAAGTGAGTCTTAAACCAACAGTCAGGAGCTCAAATGAACATTAAAGCTGTTTTTCTTGCTGTAATCATTCCTCCTGTTCATACTGACCATTAGAAGATCCCTTCATAATGACCTTACAATGTAATCCACAGTCCTCCTTCTGTGCAAAAAAATGTATTTAAAGGTTTATCTGAAGCTGATATGAAGCTTCAGCGTCCAAATGAGTCAAATCAGGAATGACAGAACAAAATATATAAATCAAAGAAATGATTTTAAATATAAATATAATAATAATAAAAGTCTTAGAGGTCTACTTAGCAAACGTCCACCACATCAGAGGTCCAGTAAGGCTGCATAACATGATGATATTAAGTCCAGAACTCAGTACATGAATATTTCTGTATTAATGGGAGAAAACTTGAAGATGATCTGCTGCTCATTATGACTTCAGCTGTTGTAGTTGTGTTTCATAAAGGTCTCAGTCTGTTCATCTTTAAACACGTCTCACTGTAAAACATTTTAGCCGCAGTGAAACTTTCCAGATTAAATTATTAAGAACCTGCAGACTTTACAGATATTATCTTTTTAATTCATTTCACGTCTTCCTTTGTCTCTCCGTCAGGGTCCAACGCCTCCAAGTCGGTGTATTTCCCGGCTAAGGCGGGTCTGTCCAGGGTGAGTCCCGCCGAACAGAAATGTCCAATCACAGCAGAGTTTCATTCAGACACTGACCGACGTGTTTGTGTTTGTTTTCAGCTGCAGTCAGCAGAGTTCAGCTCGTCTGAAAAAACTCCTGCAGGTACAAACTGACAATCAATCAATCGATCAATCAATCAATCAATCAATCAATCAAATATTATCGGTATAGCAAGCTGATAATATGACAGAACAAATGTAAAGAGTAAAACTGAGAGATAAAACCAATGAAAGAGATTAAAAATAAAGATGAAATAGATAAAAGACAAATAAACAAGACCTTCTTTTATTCCACTTTATTCCGCATTTTTGACATTTATAAAGTGATTTTAATCATTATTTTGTGACAAATCAAATTGAAAATAAGTTTTTAAATAAGTTGACTTCATTCTGTATCATACAGATGTTTTGGTCGTTTGTGAAAATGTTTTTAAAATGTGATCTGGTGAAGTTTGTTATTAACGCTGTTTTTCATATTTTTCTTTATTCTCTCTCTTCCTGCAGGTGTTCAGGTACAATCTGATCTGTCTTTAAAAAAAAACTTCATAAATGACTGATGATTAAACAACAAGCAGCTGTGGTGAAATAATAACATCTGTCATCTGTTTGTTTGTCAGAACGGAGACTCCAGGATGGACAGAGGAAACTCTCTGCCCAGCATGTTGGATCATAAGGTAACAGCGTGAAGAATGAACGACGTCACTTTATTTAGACAAAGACGTTACTACTGTTCTCATTATCAATTAATCTGCTGATTATTGGTTTTGTCTGTAGCATCACATGTCTTGTTTTGTCCAACCAACAATATAAAACACAAATATATTCAGTTTAAATTATAAAACATGAAGAAAAGCTGCAAATCTTCACACCGGAGGAAAATCAGAGAGATTTATGAATTGTTGCTTAAAAAACTTAAACAATTATCAAATTATCATTTTCTGGTTGACTAATTGATAAATCAACCAATCGTTGCAGCTCTAGAAGTTACTACAGCGATGTTTTTAATGTGTTATTTTATAATAATCCTCTTACTAACATGTGATCGCTGCTGATTATTGATCTGTAGATCTTCCCGTATGAGATGTTGGTGGTGACTCACAGAGGACGAAGCAAACTGCCTCCTGGTGTGGACAGAACCAGACTGGAGGTAAAAAAAACATCTGAGTACATACAGTCTCTGTTTACTGGTCCTCCATCTTTAATGCTTTATCCAGTAGAAACCAGTACAGGACTGTCTGCTGTCCAGTCTGAAGGTGTCGTTCTTTCTAAAAACAAGCTGCATTATATGAAGTTTGTTTTACCGTCAGACAGAAGATTAATTCTGCTTAAACAATCTGCTCCTACGTCCTTAAAACGTCAGATCAGATAAATATTCTTTTTCTTAAAATTGGAGATTAGATTCCGTTTGCAGAGTCGACATAATGAATCTATAAAGGTTTAACAACTTTTGTTTCTTACTTATCAAACCAACTGTATTTTTGTATATTTGCTCGTCTACTGGGAGGTTTGTTCGACGAGTTTACGAGGCTTCGTTTTGTGTGTTTCCATATGTAATGATGAATAATATTTGGCATATTTAAATGAATATGTAAAGTAGAAAAAAAACAAAACAGGCAGAGAGTAGTGTCCCCCATTTTCACCGTAATAAAAACTGATAAATATAAGACGACCTGCAGTTTGACAGATGATTCGGTCCTCGCTGTGTTTCCTCAGAAACTCCTGCAGATATAATTTTTTAATGCTCACAAGATTAAACAAATATTATCTTTCCAGGACTCCATATTCAGGTTAAACTGAGCTAACCAAACACTTTAATTTGTATTTTAATGATAAAATACATGTAAAAAGTGTTTTGCATGTTGTTTACTTGATTTCTCAAGTGTTTCATTCAGTTCAATTTGACTGTTTTATGTGCAAAAAATAACTGCTGACAGTTTGTGAAAAACATCAGTTTTACTTCACTGATCCTGATTCTCTGTTTCTGTCCGTCGGTGTCTCGTCCCTCCAGCGACATCTCTCCCAGGAGGAGTTCCACAGCGTTTTCGGGATGTCCATCGAGGAGTTCGACAGCCTCTCTCTCTGGAAGAGGAACAACCTGAAGAAGAAGGTCTGTCTCTTCTGACGTCGCCGGGACTACTACAACTCCCACAATCCCCCTGCTCTTCCTGGATCACCGCAGGATCCTGAAACCACAGACTCCGAACAAAAAAACAACAACCGTCATTATCAGCACCGCCACCATCAGACAGCAGGTCACTGTTAGTCAGACGATCAGTGGAAGTTTGTGGACGTCGCGGGTTTCATGTTTGGAGTGACTTTAGATTTCTGCTGCACATATTAACTCCACCAGATTTAAAGCAGCGCTGCAAAGCAGAAACATAAGCAGAAAATAAGCTTCGGTCTCTAGATGTCTGCGGAAATTCATTAATAACTAAACTACTGAGCAAATAATCAATCTGTAAGATTTTCAAGCAAGCAGAGACAGATTTGGAAGAACAGATTCAACAAAAAAAACAATAACTGTGTGTTATTAATGGCCCCAGTGTGGCTTCATCCTTCAATATCAGCTTTCTCATCTGTCTAAAAGACTAACAGGAGCCAGGAACAGTCAGATATGTCCTGTTGAAGTCTTTTGCTGAGGTTTCCAGCTGCTCTGAATCTGCCAAAACAAGTCACATGAAACCAGGGTTTTGTGTTCAAATTGATATTTGGATTGAAGAATCTGTCCCTGCGTGTAGACGTCCAGCATCTTGCTCAGAAGCATCACAGTAACTTTGCAGAAACCTGAAAGTTTATCTTCTGTTGACACGTGAAGCTCAGTTGTTTGGTTGTAATTGTGGCATTCTGGGAAATGAAGTTAATTCTGACATCAGTCTCATTAGAGTCTCTCTGGATTACAGAAGATGAAGCCGACTAGTTTTAGCGTTAAAGTTCTCCGTACGCCAGATTTCACATGAAAGATTGAACCTTCTGTGAGTTTAGAGACAGTTTTTATCCTGAAGCCTGACAGAGATCTATTTTCATCACACTGAGCAACTGAAGTAAATATTTTATTTTTCAGCTTCCAGCTACAGTCGGGCATTAAACCAACATTCCTGCTGACTCTGAGTCAGGTTTCAATACAGATTCATATCTGCTGATCGATTATCAACTCGCTGATTTTGCGGGGAAAAAAAAAAAAGTCCTGTTAGCGACCTTTTAAAAAAGCACTGTTCCTATTGGCTTAGCCAGCTATGATGTCACAGTGACAGCATTTCTTTCCCAGCACCAAAAAAAGGAAAAACAAGGAGACAGTTTGATCGCAGTTTGAGCCGAACTCATCATTAAACATCGGAGTTGGACCTCATTAATGTTCCTGTGTCTGAATGGGATCAAACCCCTTTAAAAGCAGAGCAAAACCCATCGTTCAGCTGTCCACATACTTTTGGCCCCGTAATGCATATGAGAGGCTAAAGGTGATTTGATGACATTAAACTAAGAGCTCAAACTTACTAAACTTGTAGTGGTTGGTTATTTTTGTCCCCACTGTCCATCACTGGTTAGAAAACAAAAAAACAGAATTACAAACTGAAGTCTTGTTTGGCCATCGTTGACCTTTACTACCCATGTAGGACTCTACAGCTGAAATGATTAGATCAGGGGTTTCAAGTCTGAGACTGTGGGCCTCCCCTCACCCCCCCCACCCCCCCGACTTTACTTGCTTACTTTTGTTAACTTAGTGGATGTCTACAGAATCATTATTATGATATTAGATCCTATAGACACTCGACAGTTGAGCCAAGATAACCTGATATTTCTGATTAACATAACTTCAGACAACACAAATACATTAAAAAGTTTGTCCTAAAGGATTTATTAGTTTCTGACTATTCTGTATGATCTCCTTTTGATAACTAATGTAATATTTTTTCACCTCCATTCACTGAGCCTCCCCAGAAACCCCCCGAGACTTTGAAAACCTCTGGATTAGCTCATAAATCAATTAGTTGATCGACAAAAAATTAATTTGCAACAATTTTGATAACTGATTAATCATTTAAGTCATTTTTTTTTAAGCAAAAGAAGCCAAAAATCTTGTGATCGCAGCCTCTCAGATTTTAATATTTGCTAGTTTTTTCAGTTTTGATAGACGATGACTGTTGGTCAGACAAAACATCTGAATATGCATTTTATACACTGAACAATCAACTGATTATTAAAGCCTTACAGTAACATGATGGAACAACACTACGTCGCCCTCAAAGAAAGATTTAATCACATTCAACTCAAACTTACAAACTTTTACTGGTAATTTAAATGATTTTTGGCCCTGCTGTCCGTCACTGGTTGATACTCAGCTGCTGCAGGCTGATGATGAAACTGCCTCCTTGTTTCTTCTTTGTGTTCAGCAAACGTCACTGCCCTGTTTGATCCAAGAACTCCACACACACACACACACACACACACACACACACACAGATACACAAAAAAAACACACCTCTGACAGATTTTTGCAGTGTAGAAGAACAACCTTTAAAAGCCGAAGCTCAGAGCAGAGACGCAGGTCGACTGAACTCCGTCTCCGCACGGCTCTGGTTTGTCCAATAAAGCAGGTTGCAGACATTTAGCATCAGCTAGTGTTGCTTAGTGACCAAATGATGTGCAGCTATTTTTTAAACCTACATAGAGAAAGTGGCATGTTTGTTATTAAAAATCTAAATGAAAAAGAAAAATTGTTTATCAATACATGAATGTTGAGAAAAGAGGAATTTTCACCATCAGAAAAACGATGGTGACAAAGAGGACGTACGTATTTCTAAAGGACTTTTCTGAGGTTTCCACAGCGAGGGAGGACAGAGGAATGATGGGAAATCACTGGACATTTTTCACCTCAAAAACCCAAACTTCATCTCACCTGGACAATAACTGAACTGATGGGACAGTTTTCATCGTTAACACAAACACACTTCAATATATCTGTAAAGACCTCAGCACAACATAGTTATATAAATTATGTAAAGTATTAATATCCACCAGCATCATAAACATCTGATCTCCATCGACACGGATATGTTAAAGATCTGCATCTGCACTGCAATAGAACAAAACACGTTTTCAACTTCTTTAACACATTTAACAAAATAAAACCAACACGGGTTGATTCAAAACTGAAACGCTGACAATTAAAGGTGTGATGTGAAGGATCGTTTTACATGTTAATATATTAAATCCAAATTATTACAGCTAGCTTGTTGTAACGACTGTAAACCAACGAGATGAAACCTGTCGGCCTCTGTCGGTTTTCACTCCTGTGAAGTCTTTTATTTTTTTAGATTAGCGAACGTGTTTTATTAATGAAGGTATGATATGTTTTCAAATTTCCCTCAGAAACTTTTAACTTCTTTGTTTCATTGGTAGCATTTTAGCCATGTGTCCTGATTTAACTAAATGCAAAACTGGCTAAAGATTTAGCTAATAATTAATATTAAATTAGCTTAGATTAGCATACGTTGCTACATTGCTAGTAGCTAAATTCCCATTCGGAGTCTCTGTTTTTCTATTGAATGGATACTGATGGGATATATTTGTCATATTAAGAATAACTAAATTATGAAATGTGAACAATAAGGGTTGATGACAGTACAAACCTAAAAATAATACAAAATCAACAAAAAACTAGACTCCAACACAACTCACAACCACAGTATCAATCTCCAGCTTTGGCTTTGGGCAGATATAATAGTTCTTTCTGCAAATGATTAGCATATTTAGCATTGACGTTCAGGTAATTATGCTAATGTGGCGGTAAGCTAATGTACTGCACTGATTCTGGGTGACGACATGGACTCATGTTGACCACCGTTCTGCTAAATGAAGCTAATTCTCCGAAATCTCTGCCACTAGGAGAAGGAGATGACGTTTTAAGGATTTTAATGAGATAATTAAACTTTTTTTTTTTATGGAAAAACCATATCAGAGACAAATTATTATTCAAAGTCTGAGTAAGAGTCATTCAGAAAAAACTTTAAGGGGATTTTTATTTTGAAAGATGTCCATTGTACCATTTTTTTAAAACAGACCTCTTCCTGTTTTTAACATAAAGAATCGCAGACTTCAGATCCGACCCGATGGTTCATCTTGTAAAAACACGTCAGAGGCCGACAGTCCGTCGTCACGTGTTTACAGTTTCTGCGTCTTTCGGGTTTATTGACAGTAAAACGAGACTCGCAGCGTCTTTCAGTCAGCGGCTCAGACCTGTGCGAGCGTTTAAACACGATCTCACTGCATCGATCGAACCGCATCACTCACCGCCATGTCTGCCTCGCCACACGCTTCCTGTATCTGTGGAGAAAAAAAGACTGAAAACAAACAAAAAAAAAAAACAAACAAAAAAACAACAACAAAAAAAAACCTGAATGAAGAAGTGAGATTTGTCAGTTGGAGTGAGCGAGCATTTGTCACTTTACGTTGAGATGATTTCCTTTTTTTTTCTTCTTTCTTTTTGTTTAGGAATGATTCTGACGCTGTTTTTAAATACTGAGAGGATTTACGCTTTGTTCTGATTGGTTGTTGTAGTGCGTAGTTAGAAACAGGAAGTGGGTTGCTGTGACTAACACCATGATGACACAAAGATTGTTCCATGTTTCTTTCTTTCTTTTGTACATTTTGAAGTGTTTCATTCTGTTTTTATTGAGTTATTTTAACACGCCGGGGCGACTTTGTGGAGGCGCGTCGCTGTCAACACGTCGGATAATTAAACTGCTGCATGCGTGATGTCACGACGATGATGTCATATTTTTATTTAACCTTTATTTAATTAGACTCTTATAATGCCTCGGGGCAGTTACGGGTTCCTGGCTCAGGCGTCGTTTATGGATTTGAGCCGACGTCTCTTTGGCCGAGGTCAGACTGAGGTCAGAGGTCAGACTCGTTGACGGCGACCGGCGTGTCCGAAGTCGCCCTGCTGATGTACATATTGAACCACTGAATGACAATATGATCATTGTTGTTGTTGTTTTCATATCTGGATTCAGGTGATGTAACAGATGAATGGTGATGTGAATGATTAACCATGAGTTACAATAAAGAGCATTTCTATTTGCTTTAAGGAGACTCAGTTAAACTTTCTCTTCTATATTATATTCATCTGATAAACTATTAAAAGTTTTCATACTAATTCAGTGGGAAACACTTCAGTTAAAGGGGACAGATGATGTTTTTTGTGATTTCCTGGTATTTTTACCTGCTATGATGTCAGATGTTAAACATGGTCAAAGTTCAAAAACTCGATGAACGCTTCGATTGCAAAGTTACCTTACAAACGGCCATCTGTTGTAGCTAAGGTGGTTGCTAAGGTGGTTGCTAAGGTGTTTCCATGTGTTGTTCAGCTCCAACATGTACGGATGGATTTGAGAAGTTGACATTTGGAGTAAAGAAGGAGAAGAAGAAGTGAAATCCTGCTACTATAGTTTGTTTACCTCCGGAGCCGGAGGAAGCTTCCTGAAAGCTGACCAATCAGAACAGAGTGGGCTCATCAGGAGGCGGGGCTTAAAGAAACAGGAGCTAAAACGGCCTGTTTCAGACGGAGGCTGAACTGAGGGGCTGCATAAAGGACCAGTAGAAGATAAATAAGGAGTTTTTAACTGTAAATCATGCAAAGATATTCCAGTAGAGCCCCAGAATATAAATATAGAGGCTGGAAATATGCAAAAAATGTTTCCTATTTAAGGAACTGACCATTTATAGCAAATGTTTATACACTTAGATCTTTTTCTCTCAAATAATCTGATCTTCTGGAGAACTAATCCCCCTTCAAAAATATACATGAACATAATATCTTAATTAAACAACAAGGTACTGAAAATATCTCACATAAGGAGAAGTTTAGAGATGGTGGAGGGAGCTGTTTAAAGGATCAGTCCGGAGATTTTATATATATTTTTCCTCATGTTTGGATCCAAACCAACAATGAATTGTGTGTGTATTAAAAACTGATATATCTTAAACTATTAAAAACTATTAAAAACTCGTCAGTGAGTCACATCGCTGCACTGGGTGACATGTTCCTTCATCATGAAGGGAAAAAAAAAAAACAACAAAACTGATTAAGGTAAAAAAACATTTTAATAAAATAATTTTACAGATCAGTGTTTAATTAAAAACTGAAAAAGAAACATCCACCTGAGTATAAAATACAGTAAATATGAAAAAAAAAAAACTGATACAAATAAGTGAAAGTCATGGTAATAAACATAAATCAATAAAGTAATCATATGTAAATGATGACATTGTGCTGGTAAGTACACGGTGAAAACAGATACAAAACTTATTCAATGACAAAATAACATCAAAGAGTCCATGTGGGATTAAAGAAAACAATACAAAACTAAATCCTTTAAAAAAAAAAACAAATGTGCTACTGAAAATTCACAATTCTGATTTGTTTTAATGTTTACAGCTTCTTCCTTTTTTTTTCAATAATGTCATTATATTATAAAAACCCGTCATTCTTTGGATAACTAAAACATTTACTGATAGATCACATGTTCTGAAAAGCTAGAAAACGTTAAATATCTTAAGTTAAAACAAAACTCTGAGCCAAATGAAACGAAATGATCCAAAAACCAAAAGTAACATTGATTAAAACTTTACAAACATCAACTTCTAACTTCACCGTCAGCTCCATGGCAACACAATCTAAAAGGTCTCTGATTGGTTGTTTCTTACAGTGATGCTTTCTGGGACTCGTAGGATGTTGATGCTTCATAAAGCTGCCGAAAAAGAGTTTTAATTGTGAATTTTTTTGCACAGTTTTAGTTCATCTGAGCGGCTTTAATGAAGGAAAAACAACTGGCTCATTTGGAAAACGTTTCTGTGAGAACAACCGTGAGTTTAAAGGGTTTTTCTGTACCGTTGTATCAGTGTGATACATCTGATCTTATTAAAAACTAAAGTGTTGTTTAAAATATGAAATATAAAAAACCTTAAATTGGACTAAAAAATAAATCAGATTAAGAAATAAACTGAAAAGTTTAATAAATTAGTGTTTGTGTGTTTAATTTCTGCATATCTGAAAATGTGGAAATATTCCTTTACAGTAACACACGAGACTGTGTTTTCTTGATTTTTGGTGACAACTTTGGAGATACGTGGTCGTTAATACAACATAATGTAATATTAAAAACATTTAGCTGTAAACTATAGATAATAAATACCTGATTTTTACATGTTATAAAGTATTTTTCACCTTTTTCAAACCTGGTTTTGACTCACAGATGCTCTTCTTTATTTTCAGCTACTCTTATTTTGAAAATTAGTTTTTAATATTGATGCTATGATTGATGATATGTTTGTGCTCTTTTGTTTTTAGTGGCTGTCACATAAAGAATCAATGTTTCTACACTCAGATGGTTAAAGGTTGAGTCACTGTTGGTCACAGCAGTCATGGAAATGTCAACATGGACACGTATGTTTTAAAAAAAAAACAACATAAAGTTTTGTCAGTTTAAAATGATTCCACATCAGATTGTCGGCGCTGGCGTGTGATGACTGGACGGTCGCTGTCAAGCAGCAGCTTTGGTCTCCCATTCCTGTAAAACCAGTCAGCAGTAAACTGGTTAACGGATGTACAGAATATCAAGTAATGTCAGAGTCTGCCCTCCCCCTCACCTGTTGCTGTGGGAATTATCCAATCATTCAGTCTCACTCTCTGCTCTGCCACACCCCTCATTAGTTCAACCACCTTCACCTGGCGCTCCCACCTGCTCATCATCTGTAATCAAGCCAGTATATAAGCTGCCTCGGCCCACTCCCTCCTTGTCAGATTGTCTACGCTACTATGCCAAGTCATCTTGCTTTCTTCACTGGACTGCCTTCCTGGTTTCTGATCAGCTTGTCTTCGACCATCGCTCCTCGTCTCTGCCCCGGTAAACCCACCAGCCTTCTGTCCCTGACTCTGAGTTCTGCCTGCCTGTTCCCTGGTCTTTGTCCGCTGTGGGAGTGGAAGATCGGGGTTCAATTTCCGGTGGAGCCATACTCATTAGAACTGTGTTTCTCCGACTGTGCTAATATTGCCTTGACATCGTGTGAAATAAAGACTGCAAAGTTTATACCAGTGTCATTTGTGCTGCTATTGGGTCCATCCTATACCCGTTACAAGTAATGCATAGAAATAATGTTTATATGCAGCTGTTGGTTTCTATCAGACAAAATATGATACCAAAGAGCTCAAAACCAACAATCTAAAAGACACACAAGGTAGATTAATTAAAGATACCATTAATCCTTAATACATTAGCGTACATAAGACTCCTCCTGCATTGTGTCTTCTCTCAAACTGAACCTTTGTACATCATCATGAGCTCTGCTGAGATGTTTCAGTCGGGACCAAAGTGGTGGACTGAAGTTGACTGATAGATTATCGATCTGCAGACAGATTTATTGATGACAGAATTGATCTAAAAGCAGTCAGTTATTTTGTGAGTCTGACCTTCCTCCTCTGGAAAACCTTTCCGTGCTCGATGAACAGCGCCGAAGGAGCTCGTTTCAGAGAGGTTTTAGCCGAGGCCGTCCGTCGCAGCAGAGGACTTAGGAAACCCGCCTGGACCAGCAGAGACCAGCAGAAACCAGCAGAGACCAGCAGAGACCAGCAGAGGTTACAGTCAAACCCAGAGTGCAGCTCATAATATACATGATGTTATGATGTCTGAGTGCAAAGTGGAGACTCATTAAGTTAAACTATTACACACAGTCCAGTTTTCTGTGGCTGTTTAAAGAATCTGAAACAAGAAATGTTTGGGTTTTTTTTGCTTGAAAAATGATTTAAACAATTCAAATCAAACAAAAACAAACCAAATTAAAATAGTTGGGGGTTAATTTTCTGCTCATGGACTAATTAATTAATTGACTAACATTGAGAAATGTGTAGCAGGCTGTGTGAACTCATTAGCACTGCAACTTTTTAATTGTATTTATTACAGCAGCAATAAAAACAGGAAGTTAAAAGAACGAACAGGAAATGGAACAGATGCATAAAGTCAATAATGTAGAATTACTGATTGATTAACGGTGAGTTCAGATGATGTTTTATGATTATAGGATATGATGTGTTTGTATTATTTCTGTCACCTACCTGAGCGCGCTCACTGCAGACAGCCAGCGACTGTCTGAAAGAGGTGCGTTTGTTTTGCTTCCCGGCAGACGCCAGGTTGATCTCTGACCCCGCCCTCAGCTGCACCCCCTTCTTCCCGGTCAGCTCCAGCTTCTGAACGCCTCGCTCCACTTCACCCACCTTCCTGTCTGAAACACACGGCAGCACGTTAACATTTCTATGATTATATAATATAATGTATAATTTAACATATAGAAGAAGAAAGAAGAGCAAATCACTGCAACTCAGAGGTGAAATAATTTGGTATTCTAGAGTGCGAAGAGTTTTGTTCCCACAATTTCTTATGTAAAACTATAATAATAATAATAATAATATCACTGTACATTTGTGTGTTAATGGTTTTATCGTCAGTTCTTCAAAATAAAAGAGCGAGGCTTCTTCTTCTTTCCACAGATGTTCAAAAAGCATGCAGGCAGAAATCCATCAAAGACCAAAACCAACCCGTTTATTTGTTGTCAAAAGGCAAACTGGGAAATGTAGGAAATACCAAAGGAACACTGGGTTTACCCAAAATGTAAATAACAACAATTCATGACAAAATCACGCCTGAAAAGTTTGTTTTTGTTACTGTTATGGATATCAGGGTTTTCTCACGTGATGCCGCTGTGTTTGCACGTTCTCATGAAGTTCAGGACTGTTTCACCAGCTGATCGTAAATCCATCACAAGTCTCTCTTAGTGACTCTAACGACTTTCAAACTAGTGATTTACTAAAACTTAAAGGGGACAAATTCTACTTTTTGTGGTTTTCTGTTATTTATTTCCTGTTCTGATGTCGGATGTAGAAATGCTGCCTGCAAGTCAAAAGTCAGGGCTTCAACTCGCTTTGAACGCCTCATTTGAGACTTTTTTGCTACCTTGCTGATGAGCTGACATAAATGGCTGTCCGTTTTGTAGCCCTGGTTGTTAAGATGGTTGCTAAGGTTGTTGCTAAGGTGGTTGCTAAGGTGTTTCCATGTGTTGTTCAGCTCCAACATGTACGGATGGATTTGAGAAGTTGACATTTGGAGTAAAGAAGGAGAAAAAGAAGTGAAATCCTGCTGCTATAGTTTGTTTACGTAGCCTCCGGAGCCGGAGGAAGCTTCCTGAAAGCTGACCAATCAGAACAGAGTGGGCTCATCAGGAGGCGGGGCCTTAAAGAGACAGGAGCTAAAACGGCCTGTTTCAGACAGAGGCTGAACTGAGGGGCTGCATAAAGGACCAGTAGAAGATCAATAAGGAGTTAGAGCCCCAGAATATAAATATAGAGCTGGAAATGTGCAGAATATGTGTCCTTTAAGAAATGTCTTAACTAGTAAAAATTCAGTAACGTGTAAATCGGTTGAAACAGTCTCCAATAAGAAGCAACCAACTTCCCCAAAAGATGAAATAAACTTGATTTCCAATCCTTTGTGAATGTAGGTGTGACTTTGTTTTATTTCTATCTGCATACCTGCAGAAATATGTGTGTGTTTTGAATCAGTATTCATGCAGTGTCTGATGTTCTCAGAGTAACATTTAGTCATTTGAGGTATGTTGTGTTTTACCTGTGAAATGTAAAGTTTCAGGTCAGGTTACCTTGTTTACTTGTTAATCTAAATGGCTCAGAGTTTTAATTTAGTGAAGCATAAATCTGCACTTCGGAGTTTGAACTTAAACGTCTGCTGGAGCTTCAGGTTGAGTCCAACTCGTCTGTAAAGTGAGGAAGTTCTTAATGTGATGAGACTCACTGTGGCTGGTGAAGACGGTGTTGCTGTAGGTCACCGAGTCTCTGGACGATATCGAGCTGCGGTGAACTGAATCCTGAGAGCTGTGAAGCTGAAAGTCCAGACAAACAAACACCGATCAAACAGTTTGTCACAGATAAATCCTCACATTTACTGTAAAACACTGGTGTGTAAAATCAGTGTGTGTAGTACGGAAGCCCATTCTTACCAGGAAAAAAAATAAAAGTTAGGACCTATTAAAATAATACCAAAATTATAAGAATATTTCATAATCTTGATGCAAGTCCATATTTTGTTCTTTGTGAGTAAAATCAGAGTAAAACTTATACATATATAAATACAAAGAGTTTGACTTAAACGCACAACATGTCATTTCAGCCTCTAGGCGTCTCAATCAAAACAACAACAACAGACGGAGTGTGATGACGGTGTGAAGTAGCAAGGGATCATGGGAGTTGTTGTCTTTGTTGTTAAACAACCAGTTTCAGCGGGATAGGATTACTCCAGTGTTCATCATTCAGGATGTTTTTACCTGCAGAGGTCTCCTCCTCTCCAGAACAAACAGACCCGGAGATTACAGGTAAAAACACTGAATAAAGCTGTTATTAAGTCATTAAGCTGTTTGGTGTCCACCAGACTTCCTGTAGGGGCTGTTAGCCGAGCTGCTGCTAACGTTTGTCCAGTTTATTTCTCTGATAACTTAAGATCCAGACGTCCAATGATTAAAATCCTTCTTCCAGCTAAAAGATATAGTTAAAAACCACCTAAATTTATCATGAAAATGTGTCTTAAAACTGAATAAAAGTCCATTTATAACAGTTTTTGTGGAACAACCACAACGCCGATGTATTATCTTGTATGTGTGTAAGTTACTCTTTGGTAGACGCCATTGTAGCGGACAAACACAGCGCCGCCGTATGCATCTGGTGCGTGTTTACTCTTTGGTAGAGGAGGTATGACGCCATCGACAGGTGACCAAAAGAAACGGTCCGTTACTTTGATTAAATTACAGATTTCTCTGAGTTTGAATGTAAGTACACAACTCAACAACATATATAACATAGGTCTAGTTGTTTTTAGACATTTTAATGTGGAATAATTACATGTTATAGCTTTAATATCTTGTATCTTATTTATTTTAGGTTTAGAGAAGGTTTCTATAGTTTCATATTAAATAATGGAAACTTCTGGACATTTTTATCAATAAATGAAACTAAAGGATAATGAGAACTTACTGATGTAAATCTGATTGATAATCACAGCCACAGCTACTTATTGACTTGACTTTCACTTCAGGTTTAGTAGTTTATAGTCAGTTTAACATCTTTTAAAAGATTAAAACATGTGTTAACTGTTTCCCTGATTAGTATTTATTTAAATATAATAGGATATAAATCTGGTACATAACTCATTATGACAACACTGGAAAATAAATGAGTAAGAACTTGCTGCAGCTTCTAAAGCTTAAACGCTGAGAGACTCAGATGAGTTTATGAACATGTCGATCAGCTCTTCTTCTTCTTCTCTTATCTGGGTTTTGGCTGCTGCACAGTCAGAAGATTGTTTACAGAGATTTTAGTGACGACATCAAATTGAAACCGGAAAAGTGAGACGAACAAAAAAGGAGGAAGAGGAGCACGTTCCCTCCTCCTTTGAAATCCTGTTTTTGAGTCGAGCGTGGACTGTGAGCTCCTCTCATTAATAACGTGTAATATTAGTAATAACGTGCTTTGCTGGCGGGTCGTACCATGTGCTCCAGTATGGAGGTGTTGGAGTAGATGGGCTGGTCTCGGCCTGTTCCACCCAGACTGAAGGGGTCGTCCATGTAGGTGTTGGAGGTGGGAAACCTCCGCGTCTGCAGCCCACTGATGACGGAAACAAAAACATAACTCACTACAGAAGAAGAAGAAGTCATGTTGATCGCTCCTCCGTCACCATGACAACACGCTGCTGTGTGAGTGAAGAGCAGATGGAGGATGACGTGTTTACCTGAGAGCTCCACCTGTGTGCGCCGGTGTGCTGTTGTCATGGTGACTATGATTGGCAGCTCCGTCCCGCAGCAGCTGCAGCCATCGCTCCTTCTCACCCGAACTACTGACCTGAAACACGATTCAGTTCAGTGATGGAAAGTAACTAAATACATTTACACAAGTACTGCACTGAAGTACAGTTTTGAGGTATTTGTACTTTACTTGAGTATTTCCATGTGATGCTACTTTCTACATCTCAGAGGGAAATATTGTACTTTCTACTCCACTACATTTATTTGACAGCTTTAGTTACTTTTCAGATGAAGATTTGACACAATGGATAATATAACAAGCTTTTAAAATACAACACATTGTTAAAGATGAAACCAGTGGTTTCCAACTTTTTTGTCTTTTGACGTCTTACAAAAAGCAGTGTGTAGTCGGGGTCACATTTCACATGTCTATGAGTTGTTAACAGCTCCACCAAATAGTGATTTTTCCCTCTAAACTTCTCACATGCTTTCATTTCAATAAATGTTCAAATGATCCAATATTTCAGCAAAAATCAAAGATTAGAGAAAAAGTCCAAAAACTGAAAACAGATTTGTGTATCAGAACTTTGTTTTTTCTTCTTTCCTCTCCCATTAATCATCT
>NC_056541.1:1808512-1968512 GCF_910596095.1 Thunnus maccoyii | reverse complement strand
AAAACTTTCCAGATGGACGGGAGACTCTCGCCGGACTGCTACGACCTGCAGGGTGACGGTCACATGACTGACACGGGTAGCTGAGCTAGCTCTACTGCTAGCCAGCTGTTATCTCACAGTTTTATTTGCAAAAAATGGTTCAATGTACATCTTTGTGTAGAAAATGATATTTGAAAATGGCGTTTGTTGTCTAATAATTACAGTGACATTGAGCATTGTGTCCTCTTCATATTTCTTCAGACAGACCCAAGAATCTGAAGGATCATTATATTATATAACCATAAAGGTGTGTTCAGGTTTTTGTTTTTATTACGTTTTTAATTTTAGAAAATTAAAGTGTTACAATAAGTGTTCATGAAGTGTTCATGAAGTGTTCCCTTAGGAGCACTTTGTGTGTGTCAGTAGCTCAGCTTTATCTCTGGGGAACATCCTCAACTCCAGGAGTGATGTCCAAATTAGGAAATGTGCGTCATGTAGCAGGTGGATGTGACTCCCCTCACTGAGACCTGCTGATAGACGTCACAGCGGAGCAGAGGAGAGACACTGAGATAGTGATGTAACCGACCTGCGCGCTGGTATTTGACTTTTTTTTTTCTTCCCGGAAACAAATAATTTTTAAACTATTTGTATGAAACAAATATTCATAAAAAAAACCCCACTATTTGTGCTTTGCTGAATAATGTATTTGTATTCGGGCACACTCCTATTATCTACACACACACAGGAGCTGGGTCCAAACTTTTGACTGGCATTATATACAGTATTCATATATTATTCATGTAAATATAGTAAACTCTATGGCCACTAACTAGCACCAACAAGAAAACATCTCAGCCTGTGTGTGTTCACATGTATTTCACCGCTGGATCGTTTGTGTTTATTCGCCCCAAACAGCCAAAACACCAACTGTACATTAGATATAAGCTAACTAGCAACAGACACACCGAGCGTGTTTCTGTGTGACAGAACGCAAAGTGAATTTTAGACACGTTAAGGTCACATATAAGTCAATGCAAAGACGCAAATACACATCAGCACCAGTTGAAAATGTTTTAACTTGAGCAAAGAAATTTGCATGAATCTCTTTATGAATCTGCTTCATACAAACAAACAGAGACTGGAGGGAAATAACAGAAAGAAGCAGAGTTTCTGGTGAGTTCAGCTGCTGCAGCTTCATGCAAAGTCTGAAAAATGTAAAATATAAATTCCTCCCTTTTGGTTTCTGATTTCTTCCTCAAAGGAGAAAACAGGACAGGGGGAAGGATTTAGAGAACAGATATGTTGCCGTAGCAGACAAAAAACATTTCAGTTGGACATTAAAGGATCAGATTTCACTGTTCATTCGGACTCCTGACTGTTGTCTTAAGACTCAGAATGATCAGACGGGACCTGAACTGCACACTCTCACTTTCCTCGACGCTTAACGACACGTTACTGAACTGAACTGGAACTAAATGTTTCCAGCGAATGTAAAACAGGATTGTAAATTAGTTGCATATGAACAAACAAGTTTCCCAGTAGACAGGACTGGTGTGTGTGTGTGTGTGTGTGTGTGTGTGTGTGTGTGTGTGGTATGACCTAAGTCACTTTCAGGGACACAAACCAGACAAAAACCAGTTAATTGGCGACGGCTTGTGCAACTTGTGACCCCAACTGGTGAAACAGTGATTTTTGGGTCAGTGGTGAAGGTTAGTGTTAGCCTCCAGGAAATGAATGTAAGTCTATGTAAATACCCCAAAAGTGACTTACGTAAACCTGTGTGTGTTTGTGTGTGTGTTTGTGTGTGTGTTTGTGTGTGTGTGTGTTTTGTCCGTCCATCACGTAGACCAGATGCTAATCGGCCGCCATCAGTGACCACTTCCTCCCTCTGCAGAGCTCTCAGCCAATAGGACGACAGACAGAGAGGAGATGGCCTCACATGTAAACACTGTACATCCTGTCACTCCCTCACACACACACACACACACACACACACACACTCTGCCGTCTCCTCCCAAACCTCAGGAGGACTCAGTCTGTCATTACTGACCCACATCACAGACCGACCTCGTCCTGTTCGCTCTGTTCAGCTGCTGCTGGATCCAAACCATCTAAAAAAAAAAAAGGCTTTTTTCTCTTTCTCGACCACTTTTCTTTGACCTCAAGAAGAAATATGATGAGGTCAAAAAGTGAAAAAGACAACAGCGCTGTTATTGTGAGAGAATCTGAGCTGTGCTGTTTATTTCTGGTAGTAAAGGAGGAACTAAAGCACATTATAAGCAACATGTGGAGCAGCTGTACTCAAATACAAATCTTCAAGGTCCATTTAACAGATTTCCCCCTCATTAAAGGTCCAGTCTTATGTACATGAACAGCATTTCTATTAATATGAAGGGTGACGCCTTAAACTTGGACACAAAAGGTGTGATGCTGATAACACTGGTGTAAGTGAGTTCTAGATGTAGAAGATTTCAGCTGCTTCAGTTTTGTGGTTCTTCTTCATGTTCTTGGGGATAGTTTCGGTCAAAATGGGAGTTTTACGTTAGCTTACCGCTCTTCACTGTGGCCACTGTTTCATCAGTGGTCCATCCACTCATCTTTAAATACAGTTTTCACTGTCAACCTTTGTTTTTATGTATCAGCTAGTTTTGAATAATCATCAGGTGGATTTATACTCCTCCAGACGTGTCGGACGGCGGATCAGCAGCGGTGGTTCACGGCCGTTTCCGTCACTTTCTGACACCGATGAGCCTTAACAACAAAGACTATGAATGTCTTATCCCCGTATTTAAACTACATATCATGTCTCCCTTCCTGACTGTCGGCTTTTCACTGTCAGCCTTTGAATGTGGCCGTTCAGAACAACTTTAAACATAAACACACTTGATTTCCAACATGTTACACAGTTATGAGCAACCATAAAATCAACGATGCGTCACTCAGAAGTAGTCCGGGTCAAGTTGAAGTGAAACTTTGCTCCTCCTTAGGAGGAGAGAAGAGTTTAGAGCAGAGTTTCTTCACCTTTTCTGGCCTGTGAAAGCATGTTTAGAGGAGGCCGAGATCAGGACGCCAACCATGAAGTTCAACATCACTCAGTTTGGTTCAGACAGGAACTTTGTTTAAAACTCAAAAAACAAAAAAAAACTTTGAGAAAGCATTTTTTGGGGGTTTTACTTTTATGTTATTTTAAAAAGAGCCCCAAACTGATTCCAATACGTGTTATACAGTATGTATGTATATACGAGATACTGTATATGATGATATATTTAAAACCTATTGACTAAAATATTCATTGATGATCTTGATGACAACAAGACAACGAGAAAACTAAATAAAAAGGAAACAAACATTATGATGAGGATGTGCAGTTCTGTTTACAGTTTGATGTACGACAGAAGTTCTTTTAGAAATTCATCATGTAGAACAAAGTCTCAGTGCAGTGTGTGTGTGTGTGTGTGTGTGTGTGTGTGTGTTGACTCACCCCGTTCCTCAGCCAGACAGACGGGTCCTGCTTTGAGACCAGCTCAGAGGTCCGAACACCTTCTGAAAACAACAACAAAAATCAGGTTTTCATGACTGTGTCTCTTGTGTGTGGAGCAGAAAAAAAGTTCAGGTTGAAACAAGAGAACAAACATATAAAAGAGTTCCTGCCGGTGTCTGACTGTTTACCTGTCCCAGGTGTGTCTGTCAGCTCGTTGCTAGGAGACGATGACAGACAGCTCATGATCATGTATTCAGCATCTTCCACTGGAAACAAAACAAACACAGGATACAAACATCCATCAGTGTTCTGACTAATCAACCACAGTATTAATCACCAGGTGAGTGAAGTTAGTTCACACACTCACCTGAACAAGAACATTTACTCAGATACTTTGTTTCCATTTTATGCTACTTTAAACTCGTACTTCATTACATTTCAGAGGGAAATATATATATATATATATATATATATATATATATATATATATATATATATATTTGAAAGTACATTTCTGAAAGTTTATCTAGTCACTACTAGGGGTGTGCCTGAATACAAATACATTATTCAGCAAAGCACAGATAGTGGGTTTTTTACGAATATTTGTTTCATACAAATATTTCAAAAATTATTTGTTTTCAGGAAGAAAATTAAACCATGTTAAACACCAGCGTGCAGGTCGGTTACATCACTATCTCAGTGTCTCTCCTCTGCTCCGCTGTGACGTCTATCAGCAGGTATTAACGAGGGGAGTCACATCCACCTGCTACATGACGCACATTTCCTAATTTGGACATCAGTCCCAGAGTTGGAGGTGTTCCCCAGAGATAAAGCTGAACTACTGACACACGCTTCATGAACACTTATTGTAACACTTTAATTTTCTAAAATTAAAAGCCTGATAATAACAAAAACAGGGTTTTTAAGCCTCTTTCCACTTTTACTCAAATACAGATACAAATGATTTTGCTGCCTCAACAAATACAGATACAAATGATTTTGCTGCCTCAACAAATACAGATACAAATACAAATACTGGGCTCTCTGCTCATCCCTAGTCGCTACATATGTGATGCTTATAGTCACATAATTGCTGCTTTAAACTATATTTCACTAGTAGACCTGTAGATGGTTTGAGAAGGTTGAATCAATGAAGGTTAAATGTCTAAACATCAGGAGAAGTTTTAATATGAATGTTAATATTTGGTATGTTGATAGGAAGGTTTGACTTATTATGGGATGAATGTATAACGCTGAACTGTTTTTCTGATTTTACAATATATTGGTAACAAGGTGACATGAAGTATTCAGACAGTGTGAATTTGAATTTAAAACTTATAACTTCAGAGGAAACTCATGAGCTAAGACACAGTTTCTATTAAGGCGTCTATTTTCTTTCTTTTTTTGACCAAATATGCGAATATATTAATCTTTTATTGAAACGAGTTCAGTCGTTTGCCTCATCATGTATCCTAAAGACATTTAGCTGATAATAAATGTCTCCATTTATCCCAAGAAGTTGTTATTATTTCTTTGGGAGAGCAGAGTAAACAGAGGTCACTGCTTTGAAAAGAACTTACGGTTATAAGACCGATGAATTGAACAAATTAAGAATTAAATTCAAGCTTTAATGTTTCCTCCAGACATTAAAACTTCCTTTATAAGAGGTGGTGCCCTGATTATATGAAGTTTTATCTTATTAAAGTAGTAATATTCCTACAACCATGTTGAACATCCAACATCAGAACAGCATAAATAACAGAAAAGCACAAAAAGCAGAATATGTCCCATTTAAGCATGTTTTGATACTAATACTTTTTAATACTTATACTAATAATTACTAATACTACTTAGATAAACTTTTTAATGTAACTTGTGACAGAGTATTTTTACACTGTGGTATTGCTACTTTTACTAAGTAAAAGATCTGAGGACTTCCTCTATAACTGGTATTAGAAGTAGTATTAGTACTAGTATCATTGACAGTAACAGTATTAGTTGTAGTAGCAGTATTACCACTGGTAGTTGTAGTATTACCAGGAGTGTCTGGTGTTTGCAGCTTGGACAGCAGCTCTGAGATGGATTTCTTCTGAGCCTGAGCGATGTAACTCAAGTTCTCCGAGTCCAGAACAGACAGGAAGGACTGCAGGTCCCAGATCAGCTTGGCGAGCACTGGAGACAGAAGAAGACAGATTAATAACTGGACCAGTGGAGGAACGTAACTAAATACATTTACTCAAGTACTGTACTTCAGTATAATTTTGAGGTACTTGTACTCTACTTGAGTATTTCCATGTGATAGTACTTTCTACATTTCAGAGGGAAATATTGTACTTTCTACTCCACTACATTTATTTGACAGCTTTAGTTACTTTTCAGATGAAGATTTGACACAATGGATAATATAACAAGCTTTTAAAATACAACACATTGTTAAAGATGAAACCAGTGGTTTCCAACCTTTTTGGCTTTTGACGTCTTACAAAAAGCAGTGTGTAGTCGGGGTCACATTTCACATGTCTATGAGTTGTTAACAGCTCCACCAAATAGTGATTTTTCCCTCTAAACTTCTCACATGCTTTCATTTCAATAAATGTTCAAATGATCCAATATTTCAGCAAAAATCAAAGATTAGAGAAAAAGTCCAAAAACTGAACTTTGTTTTTTCTTCTTTCCTCTCCCATTAATCATCTCACGACCCCTCAGATTTATCTGCTGACCCTTTGGAGGGGCCCCACCCCTAGGTTGGGAACCACTGGCTTCAGTATTAATAATCTAATGATGTCATATATAATAATATATCAGTCAGAGGGACCAAACCACTACTATTACTGCAATACTTTAACTACATCAAGCTCATAATACTTATGTACTTTTATTGCAATACTTTAACTACATCAAGCTCATAATACTTATGTACTTTTACTGTAGTAGGATTTTTCATGCAGGACTTTTACTTGTAATGGAGTATTTTTACATTGTTGTATTGGTACTTTTACACATGTAAGAGATCTGAATACTTCTTCCTCCTCTGGGACACACAGACTCCTCACTTCTCACTACACAAGTATTTTTTTCCTTTTATGTAATCAAGTAAACAAACAGTAAATACAAATGAACAGAAAACAGATACACAGACTTTATCACAATCTCACAGTGAGTCATCGTTTGACTGTTTGTTTGACTGTTGACAGTGAAGCAGAGCGATGAGTCACCCTCATATCTGTCACTATCATCGTCTCTATTTACACACACAGACTGTCTGTCTTTTCCTTTATGTCTTTAATGTTTAACAGTTGGACAATACTGTTCTCAACTTTCTTACCAATAAAACAAACAGTAACTGTAAATGCTAAAAGTTCTGCATGTTACAGTAAATACTGGCTGTTATGAGCATGCTGGCATACATGAAATATTCAGCATCTTAACATGTTAACATGGGCACATTGACATGTTTTACAGCTTGATAACATGCTAACATAGCACATTGACATGTTTTACAGTTCAATAACATGCTAACAAAGACCCATTAACATTTTTTACAGCTTGTTAACATGCTAACACACATCAGCAAGTTAGCATGTGTAATGTGTAATGTAAGGTATATATCTTGTCCTAATGTGCATAGTTAGCAAGTTAGCATGCATGTTACAGTGACTGTTGGATTATTGACTTACTGCCTTGCCAGCAAACAATTAGCATTTGGCATCTTAGCATACTAACATTTTAAATGTATTTATCACAGCGGCTTGTCAGCATGCTAACATGTTGAAATATACCATGTCACATTAAGCATTTTAGGTGTTTACATGCTAGCATGCTAAATATAGATTGCATGTGTGCCAGATCTAATCTTTATTCCATGTCTTTACTAAAACAGGTTTTTGTAAGTGTTTCCTTTTATCTTCTTTTCTGTTAGATTACCGGAACCTTCATCAACTGTTTTTGTCATTTATTTTCTGTGAATTTCATGAATCACAGTAAAGATGGATGGGGGTTTAGTGTGTTGTCAGTTGTTTGTTGATAAGACATGACAACTGTTGTGAAGTCAGTCTGTGTTTATGTGATGAATGAAGCTGTTGTCTCTTTGTCTCTCAGTGACTACTGACCCTTATTTGGCTTTAAGAGCGTAAATCTCTGTATCCTGTGGTTGAATTACACTTAGGTACATCTGAATGTCTGATTGGGACATTAAATTAAGCCCTGATGTTTTTGTTGGAGGAAAGTTTTATGAATCAGCAGCAGCTGACTGTTGCAGAAAACTAAAGTTCAGCCACAGTTCTTCTAATGTCCATTAGATGGTGCTGTGATGAAATTATGACATTATTGAAGTGAATGGGAAAACCCCAAATTTCTAAATCAATACAAGAGATTATTTTCAGCAACAGATGATTACTGCAGTGCAAAATATTAAGACTTAAGTGTTGCAACACAGAAGCCTGTCTTATAACAGAACAGTTCGGGTTATTCATGCTGTTAATAAGTGAGTAAAATGCCTGAACACTGAGCTATTCAGGTAAACTTCTCTCATCACAACTGTTGAGATGTTCTGACCTTCAGCCACTGATAAGGTGCTGGATGCTGCTAATGGTTAACACAGAATAAAGACTGTGTGTGTTGTTACATCACATCACAAAAACCTGATGTCACGTACGAAGACTGAGGAAACAGGAAGTCAGTTGATTTTATGTTGGCTAATAAGAAACAAGAGATGTCAGGTCAGAATACAAAGATATGTTTGAGGTCATTTAGAAACAGTGTCTCCATTACATAGTTTGTCTACCAAAGAGCATTAGCAAGTTTATTTTTTACAATGTATGTACTGTACACAAACCTCACTAGAGTCTCCTACAGAACCCCTTGAACCACCTAAAGGACCCCTAGACCCTCCTTCAGGACCACTAGAACCTCATAAAGAACCATTAGAATCTCCTAAAGGACCATTCACTAGAACCACCTTAAAAACATTTAAGAACTCTTCAGTGACCACTAGAAACACCCAAACATTTGAACTAAATTACCACTACCACCTCCTACAGGACCACTAGAACCACCTACAGGAACCCTGGAACCTCCTGAATGACTACAAGAACCTCCCAGGGCCAGCCCTGACTATGTTAGTGCCCTAGGTGAGATTTTTGAATGGAGCACCAAAAAAAGTGCAACAATAGTTCCCTCAGTCCTGGAATTTCAAAAATTAACTCACACTAAAATGAAGTGCCACAATGGTACCTCCAGCCCAGACAAAGCCCTCTCCCCCCGTCCTCCAGACAAAAAGGCAAGTGGGGGTCAAGGTGCCATTCAGTGAGTGTTTGGTGACATCGCCTGATGCAGTACATTAAGTTTGGTGGCTGTCGGGAGAAAACTGACTGACCAGTAAGGCTTTGAAAATCAAACCAGATGAAAACCCATGCAAGTCAATGGGGGAAAGAAAGGAAACTAGATACAAGGTGTACCTGCACATTGAATCAGAGCTCCTTTTTCTTTATGTTTGACGTTTCAACCAACTACAGGTGTTCCTCAGTTCCTCCTTTGCCTGAGGAAGACCAGTAGCTTGAAATGTTACACATAAAGAAAAGGAAGCTCTGATTCAGAAAAAAAAACTAGATACAAGGAGTACCTGCACACTCCTTGTATCTAGTTTTTTTTTTTGTATCCAGCACCTACCCCAATAAAGTTTTGTGGATGCTCACATGACTACTATGTTTCACTGAAAAGGAAAGGGAAAATGTTAAGAAGGGAGAACAAGTGTGTATTTCCAAAAGCTGTAGAAAAGTAAGCTTACCTGTTGGTAAGAAAAAAACAAAAGAAAAACATGTCCCACTCATTTGGTGCCCCGTCCCTTGTTTGGCATCCTAGGCAACCACCTATGTGGTCTATGCCACAGGCCGCCCCAGGAACCTCCTAAAGGGATACTAGAATCTTCTTAAGGAGTAAAAGAGCCACCTACAGGACCATTAGAACCTCCTAAAGGACCCGTAAAACAATTAGAACCTTCTAAGGGACCAGTGAAACAAAGAATAATCTAAAGGAGCACTAACCACCAATAGAGCCACCTAAAATCCCATCAGAACATCCTATAGGACCACTTATCATAAGCCCCTTTACTAAAAAAGACCTCATCAATGACCCCTAGAACCACCTAAAAGAACCCTGGAACCACCTTACTGACCACTACAACCACTTAAAGAACCACTACAACCACTACAACCACCTTAAGATTCTTTAGACATGAGCCACAGAGAATGAATGAGCGATTGTATTGGTTAAAAAGTAAACAGAACTTCTATCAAAATGTCAACATTTTTTAATCTTGAAACTGTTTTTTTATTCTAATGTTTTCTGTTGCTGTTTGGAACTGAACTGCAGTGACTCAGTGTGACAGGTTTGACTGAACTGATCTCAAAACACTCTGAATTATCATTGGAGGGAGGAGGAAATGTAAAAAATGCAGGAAAAAAAATCCTGCAAACAGACGGTGATTGTTGTGGAGCTCCATTCAGACAGACAGAGTGAGTCCATTCACACTCTGAGCTCAGTGGGAGGTGAAGGTTAAATGTTTCTGATTAACTCCTCTCTGCTGATTTTAAGGATCCTGCAGCTCTGCTTATCAGGCTGCTGCGGTTTTAAACACAGAGCAGCACATATCTCAAACACCCACAACAACACATGACAGCAACAGTAAGACTCTGTCTGCTAAGAAAAAATCTCACATACAAGAAGACCAGCGATGGAAGAAGCATTCAGATCCTTTACCAAAATACCAAAAGTACCAACAGAGCAATGTAAAAAATACTCCATTAGAAGTAAAAGTCCTGCATGAAAAATCTACTACAGTAAAAGTACATAAGTATTATGAGCTTGATGTAGTTAAAGTATTGCAGTAAAAGTACATAAGTATTATGAGCTTGATGTAGTTAAAGTATTGCAGTAAAAGTACATAAGTATTATGAGCTTGATGTAGTTAAAGTATTGCAGTAAAAGTACATAAGTATTATGAGCTTGATGTAGTTAAAGTATTGCAGTAAAAGTAGTGGTTTGGTCCCTCTGACTGATATATTATTATATATGACATCATTAGATTATTAATAGTGAAGCATCAGTGTTAGAGCAGCATGTTACTGTTGTAGCTGCTGGAGGTGGAGCTAGTTTACACTACTTTATATACAGTTAGCTAGTTTAGTCCAGTGGTTCCCAACCTAGGGGTGGGGCCCCTCCAAAGGGTCAGCAGATAAATCTGAGGGGTCGTGAGATGATTAATGGGAGAGGAAAGAAGAAAAAACAAAGTTCTGATACACAAATCTGTTTTCAGTTTTTGGACTTTTTCTCTAATCTTTGATTTTTGCTGAAATATTGGATCATTTGAACATTTCTTGAAATGAAAGCATGTGAGAAGTTTAGAGGGAAAAATCACTATTTGGTGGAGCTGTTAACAACTCATAGACATGTGAAATGTGACCCCGACTACACACTGCTTTTTGTAAGACGTCAAAAGTCAAAAAGGTTGGAAACCACTGGTTTCATCTTTAACAATGTGTTGTATTTTAAAAGCTTGTTATATTATCCATTGTGTCAAATCTTCATGTGAAAAGTAACTAAAGCTGTCAAATAAATGTAGTGGAGTAGAAAGTACAATATTTCACTCTGAGATGTAGAAAGTAGCATCACATGGAAATACTCAAGTAAAGTACAAATATCTCAACACTGTACTGCAGTACTTGAGTAAACGTATTTATACATTCCAGGACTGAGAGAGTCATGTTAAGAAATAACATGTCTTCACACAGACAGACTGCTGCTGGACTGACGGAGAATTAAAGAAAAGAGTTTGTGTAACTGAACGCTGCTTATCTGAACATCAACATTACTTCCTGTCTCTGGCTTTGATGCTGCAGAACACACACACACACAAACACACACACACACACACATTTGAATTGCGAACAGATAAAGTCAGTCATTGAGTTCAGAATCACAACACAACAATAATCAACAGTTACAACATCAACAACAACAAAAACTAGAACAACTATAAAATCTGATCCCTTTTGCCGCTCTCACTGACTAAATTTTCAGCCTCGCTCGGTATTTATGTCTTTAACAATTTTTTTCAATTAATCGTTTGCTAAACTCTTCCAGAGACTGTCTGATCAAAGCTTCAGCAGTTCTGTCAAGCTTTTGATTTCGGCACATGTTCAGACGCTGTACACAGGTCTTTAGTAAGACACATAATTAAAAACATTAAAGTGTAAGGAATGAATTAAACAGTGCTTTTGTCTGCTCTAATGTAAGCTGGAGTTGTTAGCATGTGTGGCTAACAAGCACAATACCTACAGTAGTAACTGCGTGCTGCTTCCAAGGCCAACAAGCATTTAATTAACCACCCACATCGTTTTTTAACAGAACAAGTTATATTAAAAACTACTGAGTCAGTCCTAGATGATGCTATATCAGAGTTTAAGCTAATGTTAGCAGCTGCTCTTTATTGGATTTGGGGAAGTTTACACTCCAGCAACTTATTGTTACGTTTCCCAAACACCTCAGTTTGTCCCAGAGGTGGAATAACTTAAAAACATCCATACAAATACTCAAATAACTGACTTCAGTATTTCCATGTGATGCTACTTTATACTTTCTACTCCACTACATTTATTTGACAGCTTTAGTTACTTTTCAGATCAATATTTTAAAAGTAAAACATATGATCAGTTTATAAAATATGCATTGATATAAATAAAATGATTCAAATTAGCTCTGCCTTGACAACATTAAATTGCTGCTTATGTATGCATAAATAAATCAACATGAATGAATATTCTGATAATATATAGATTATAAATATAACAAAATATATCTAAATCGGTGCATTTCACATAATGAGTGTTTTTACTTTTGATACTTTAAGTATGTTACTATTTCCCAGAGCACAAGTTACTTATTTTTTTCTCTATAGCTCCTCTCAGGTTCACTATAGTACACATTTGATGTTTGACATTAAACATATAAACTTCAGAAATGATGAAAATATGAAACTGTTATTAAAAACGCACAATTAAAAACCAGAAATTATCCTTTAATTAACATTTTCGGGATATCAGGATATTTTCATCTGATAACAAACTGTTTGTTATTTGTTGTTTGATTCCTGCAATTTGTTGTATTTCAAACTTCTTTTAGAATTAAGATTTGCTAATTGTTGATGTTCATGCCAATAAAGCAGCTTTAAAATAAAATAAACTGCAGTGAGAGACAAAGAGAAAAGACCATCCTCCTCACAGTGTGACTGAAGTTAAAAAGTTGAGTGTGTGTTTTAGTGATTTGAGCTGCTTTACCATGAAAACCAAACCCTCAAATTAGCCGAAAGATGTGATTCGTCCATACCTCCCCAACTCTGTGTGTATGTGTACATGTATAACTATCTTTATGAGGACTGATGTGAGTTTTAGACTTGGGAGTGAGGAAATGTTTACAAAGTGAAGACATTAAGGCTGTTCTAGGGTTAAGTTTCAGGAGATGAGGTTAGGCCTTTAGTTGTGATGGTTGAGGTTATGGTAAGTGTTTAGGGAACGCATTATGCTAGTGATGGTCCTCACAATTATAGAAAGACAAACAAGTGTGTGTGTTGCAGGGTGTGGAGCAGCTTTTTCTTTCATCCTCCGGTTGGTAAATATAGGAGAGCAAAACATTTACATTACAGCTTTTTCCTCTAACTGGCTCAACTTCAAGAGTCCAATCAGCACTAACCAGTTACTAACCAGTTACTAACCAGTTACTAACCAGCAGTGATGGAAGAAGTAGAAGTACCAATACAGCAATGTAAGAATACTCCTTTACAAGTAAAAGTCCTGCATGAAAAATCTTACTACAGCAAAAGTACATAAGTATTATGAGCTTGATGTAGTTAAAGTATTGCAGTAAAAGTAGTGGTTTGGTCCCTCTGACTGATATATTATTATATATGACATCATTAGATTATTAATAGTGAAGCATCAGTGTTAGAGCAGCATGTTACTGTTGTAGCTGCTGGAGGTGGAGCTAGTTTACACTACTTTATATACAGTTAGCTAGTTTAGTCCAGTGGTTCCCAACCTAGGGGTCGGGCCCCTCCAAAGGGTCAGCAGATAAATCTGAGGGGTCGTGAGATGATTAATGGGAGAGGAAAGAAGAAAAAACAAAGTTCAGTTTTTGGACTTTTTCTCTAATCTTTGATTTTTGCTGAAATATTGGATCATTTGAACATTTATTGAGATGAAAGCATGTGAGAAGTTTAGAGGGAAAAATCACTATTTGGTGGAGCTGTTAACAACTCATAGACATGTGAAATGTGACCCCGACTACACACTGCTTTTTGTAAGACGTCAAAAGCCAAAAAGGTTGGAAACCACTGGTTTCATCTTTAACAATGTGTTGTATTGTATAAACAGTACTTGAGTAAATGTACTTAGTTTCTTTCCACCACTGCTAACCAGTATTTACTCTCTAGTTTAGTTCATGTATTATATTGTTTCTGTAGTTATTGAAGATAAAGTGACTAACAGAAGCTAACTGTATATTAAAGACTGACTGCTCTCAACTGTTAAGTTGAATCAACTTAAACCAAAGTTGTAATAAAGCAGAATTATCCTTCAAGTCATCGAGTCATAAAACTACAGATAACAGCAGTTAGTCAGAGTGTTGTAATGGCAGAAAAATGCTAAAATTGTCAGTGTGGAGACTTTATGCACTGAATGTAAACAGTCTATTAACCACAGTCTCCAGGGGGGCAGCAGGAGGAGGAAGCGAAGATGATGATGATGATGATGAGGAGGAGGAGAGGGAGGAAGGATGAGGGAGAAGGACAGACGACTGTTTCCGGTTGTTGTGCCGCTGCAGTTAACATACCATCAGAGTGATAAAGACTCCACACACAGCAGATGACTAAAAAAAACGCCCACATTGTCATAAAGCTTCTTCATTCCTGCTCTCCAGAGGAAGAACACTTTAAAATCTTCATGGCCTTCCAAAACTTTACATTTACTTCCACTAACCTCCACCCCCGAGACAAATACATGGCATGACATAATTTGAACTTAATTAGAAGACTAACTCCTGTTTACAACTGACTGAATATCTATCAGTCCTACAGCTGCTCCTCTACATCACTAAATGTGCAGGGTGAGTGTTTGGGGACCTCGTGACTCATCTAAAGGCTCAAATTTCCTGTGAAGAGATCGGCCAACTCACATTATGACTTGTTGTATCATGTTTTTTTTTTTGGGAGAACAGTCTCAAATATGTTAACTGTGGGCTTCGGGGAATAATTATCTGCATTTTTCACAATTTTCTACACTGAACAATCAAAGGATTATTAAAGAACAGTACTTAGAAGACTCGTCTGATGGAATAATACAATCTGTCCCTCAGTTTTCTTTGTGCACTTTGATAAAAACACAACTTTACAACAAATGAGCTCAATATAGATATTAAAGTCTTCAAACTAGATTTTGACAGTTGCCCACTTTGCCTGGTTTGTTCCAGTCTGGATCAGTACTGGTGAGAAGTTTCAGCCTTTGACTTTATAACTGATCTAAGAATTTATGACTTCAACAAGTTTGGTTACAGTTTTGATGGATTTAGATATTCTGCCGTTATTCTGAGAAGTTACTACAAATGTTATTTAGATGTTTTAACGTTATCAGTTGTAACAATGTCATATTTTTTAATATTGAGGTAAACTATAAATAAAACAGTAAATTTACATTCAGCTACAGTAAAAAACACACGTAAAATGTTTTCATGTGAAATAACGTTTTATGTAAAAAATGTAAAATTGTGCAATTTTATAAGTTATTTGGAAGTGAAATGTCTCAAAAACTGCATGTGTGTGTTTATGAATCCATCATTTAACATTAATTTCAAATGTGATATTACATTCCAATTATTTTTTCACATGTGAAATATCTGAAAACCTGCCTACTGTTTATATAAACACGTGTCTATAATTGAATCACATCTGGAATATCTTAAACTCATATGCGCCTTTATCATGTGAAATAGTCACATGTGAAATGTCCAAAAACCACGTGTCTGTATGTGAAATGTATTTCATGTGTTCTAAATCCATATTTGTGTTTTGTGAGTAAAATTTTTTAAACTATTGTAAGTTTTGTGAGAAAGAAGCCTTGTTGTTTTTATTGTTTTATCCCCTGGTGTAAAGACATTTTTCCTATAATCTTTCTATACAGCTGTTGTGTCTCTATAGTCTCAGTATTAAAGTCATTACAGCAGACTTCTGTAGATGCGTATCAGAGTGAACACAGTACCTTTCTGTTTGTCCATGTCTGTTCTCTCAGTAGCTGCTGATCTTCAATCTCATAACTGCTGACGAGTCCAAAACATCAAACAACAGACAGTTTTCTCCTGTTTTCTCCTCAGTGGACCGTTTGTGTTGCTCTGTGTGAAGAAGTTTGAGCTCTGACAGTCGAGTCCGGCCTCCGTGTGACATGAACACATGAGGGAGGAGAAAGAGGACGGACCAACACACTCAGCCTGTGTGCAAAAACAACGTCCTCACTGCTTCACATGTGTATTCAGTGCACATCTGCTGTATGTTCACACCAATGAAACAGCTCAAAGTATCAGTTTGGTGATATTCTATGATTTTCTTAATGTCAACAAACCTTATTAAAAGACCAAATCAACACTGAATTGATCCATCTTACAACTATTGTGTGTGTATCCAACTTTCTTTAAGCAAAAATGACAAAAATTCTCTGGCAGCAGCTTTTCACATGTGAATATTTGCTAGTTTTACAGTTTTCCATGATAGTGAACTTATTATCTTTGTGTTTTCAACTGTTGGTCAGACAAAAAGTCATCTGATACTTTATTTTTTTAAAGGTCCCGTAATTATACTCTAATTTCCAGAAATCTTCTGAGTAATTTGCAAGTATTTAAAGGTTCATTTTTCAGACATTTTACAGAGAGGGTGGTGCAATTTGGTACAAATGATAAGAAAGCAAAACAGAAAAAAGGGTTAGTTGTTAGTTGGTAAGTACCTATTTGTCATATTTGGGTTCATATGTAGTTGTTAATAGACAGAAAGTGTGTTTTCAGTGCGTATTTTTGTGTGTCAAACTACATATTAGCATATTACTGTAGGTTGTTTCTTAAAAAGTCTATAATGAGCACTGAACCAGATTACATAACACTTTCAAAGAAATGTCCTCAGAATTAACAATTATACAGCAGCTAATTTAAGAAATTACTGAAAAAATCTAAAATGCTAATATTAAGTTTAGCACACAAAACTACACACTGAAAACTAAATATTTTCAGACAGTTATAGAATATCAAGAGTCTAATTTATTAAGATTTTTTGCAGTATGAACCCAAATAAAATAAGCAGGTACTTACCGACTAAACCAACATAATGCTTTTCTGTTTTTTTTTGTTTTTTTTTTAATAATTTGTACTAAAAATGAATCGTTAAATACCTGCAAATTACGCAGAACATTTTCAGGAAATTAGTGTAAAATAAAGTGTTATCAGTTTAACTCTAGCTTCAGGGAATAATGATCAACTTTTTTTTTTTTTAACCATTTACTGACATTTTATAAAATGAACAATCAATATATTATTAAAGAAAATTATCGATAATGAAGATAATTGTTGGTGTTATAGATATTTGCGTCACACAATTTTGATTGATTTAGATGTTCTGTCATTATTCTGATGAGTTACAACAAGTGAAAACTTTGGTCAGAAGTTTAGAAGTGTTTAACATAACAATTACATATTTTATCATATTGAGATAATGCCAACATATACCATATAAACTACAAATAAAACACTAAATCTTACACACTGGTCCTTTAAAGAAAATGTACCCTTTCCCTTCCTTTGGCCTACAAACCACATGTTTTTTGTGGTAGTTGTATTTTTCTTACTTTGTATAGATATTTGTTTTTTTCTCTTATTCTTTGATTATCAGGCACCGCAACTTGGCAATAAATCTGATTGTGATTTAAGGATTTTAACAAGATAATTGAACTTTTTTTTTATGGAAAAATCATATCAGACACAGATTATTACCCAAAGCAGAATATTTTATATCCATCTTGTCTCCATACAGTCCGCTGGGTGGCGGTAGCCTCCTCGAAGTCTCGCGGTGTTTCCGCTTTTATCGACGGAGAGGAAGAATCGCGGAAGAGGAGAAAGCTTTCCTGACGGCTCAGCAGGCTAACAAGCTAACAAAGATAATTATCTGTTTAACAGCCAGTTTTATCTCGTTTACAGGCCAGATAGACACCCGGACCGAAGGTAAACTACAGTGTTTTTGACGGACTCTACCCGTCTGGTTCGGTATTTGATGGTTTTTGTTGTGGCCTCCTGATGTTAGCTTGATAGGTTGATAGCAAGGCGTAGACAGAACTGCAGCTGTTAGCCGGTTAGCTGCACCGCTAAGCTAACAGCAGGAATTCAGAGGTTTTCTCAGAGAGGGAAGTCAGCTGATTATGTTCAATACTTCTGCTAAAGATGGCCGTTCTTACCCTGCGTGACTGTCACGGTGGTTAATTATACATGCTAACGCTGAGCTGAGTGTTAGCCGAGCAGCTGCTTCCTTTTGTTTGTTGCTCAGTTCAGTTGTTTCTGTTCAGATTCAGATCAGACTCTTGCTGGTTTTAAACTCACTTTTCTCTTCCTCACAGTATCAAGATGACAGCCGCACCTTACAACTACTCCTACATCTTCAAATACATCATCATCGGTGAGATATAAAGCCTGAAGGACGAAACACACAAATATCTGAAAACACAGTGCTGGAAGAAGTATTCAGATCTTTTTATTTAAGTGAAAGTACCAATACAGCAAAGTAAAAATACTCCATTACAAGTAAAAGTCTACTATAGTGAAAGTACATAAGTATTATCAGCTGGATGTAGTTAAAGTATTGCTGTAAAAGTAGTGGTTCATCATTTCCTCAATTAATTGGTTAGTAGTTTGGTTCATAAAATGTTGATCAGTTTCCCAAGATGACGTCCTCAAATGTCTTGTTTTTTCCACAAAGATATTCAGTTTACTGTCATAGAGACTAAAGAAACCAGAGAATATTCACATTTAAGAAGCTGGAGTAGATTTTTTTTTGCTTAAAAATCACTGAAATGTTTACTTGATTATTAAAACAGCAGCAGATTAATTTTCTTTCAGTTGACTTTTCCATTAATCAGCTGTTTCATTCTGTCCAATTGTGTTTTCTCTCTCTGCAGGTGATATGGGAGTAGGGAAGTCTTGTCTGCTGCACCAGTTCACAGAGAAGAAATGTGAGTCTTTTCAACTTCTCCTCATCCTCCTCCTCTTCTTCGCCTCATCTCTTTCACTTCCTCTCATCATTCTCTACTTCATTCCTTGTCCTTTTTTATGCTCGTCCTCTTAGTCGTTCTATTGTGACGGCTCTGTTCCTTCACCTCTATCTCCATCTTCCTCTCACCTGGTGTCAATGCACGTGTTTAATGTTTGCACACGTGGGACTGCACTCTTTTTGAAATCAGTGGTCGTAAGTCGAGTTTCCATCCAAATGTGGCACAAATTTTTAGCAGAATTTCCAGAAAATCAGATAAAGAAAAAGCAGATTCACGCTTGTTTCCATCCGCTACCGTTCTAACTTCTCAGGGCTAATGGTGATGTCTTCAGATGTCTCGTTTTTTCCAACCAACAGTCCAAAATCCAAACATATTCAGTTCACTATTATGTACGACACATAAAAGCCTCAAATCTTCACATTTAAGAAGCTGCAACCAGCAAATATTTGGATGTATCGGTTAAAAACTGACTAAAACGATTATTTGTATTGTATTTTATTTATTAGAACAACGCCTAATACAACCTTCTAAAGCGAGAGGTGATGCCCTTTAAATGTCTTGTTTTGTCAACAGACATACGTTCAGTTTACTGTGACGTTAAAACAAGGAAAAGAAAAATTCTCACATTAAAGAAGCTGGAGGCATTTTACTCGAAAAACTGACTTCAGTAATTCATCGATAATTAAAAAGGTTGCAGGTATATTTTCTGTCGATCCAGTAATCTATGAACCGACTAATCGTTGCAGCTCTAATGATGATGTGTGTTCTGTGTGCAGTCATGGCGGACTGCCCTCACACCATCGGGGTGGAGTTTGGGACGAGGATCATGGAGGTCCACGGTCAGAAGGTGAAGCTGCAGATCTGGGACACAGCCGGTCAGGAACGGTTCAGGGCCGTCACCAGGTCCTACTACAGAGGGGCCGCCGGGGCCCTCATGGTCTATGACATCACCAGGTACTGGACTGGGAGAGGTGGGGGTGCAGGGGGGGCGGGGGGCGTGGTCATCCTCAGGAGCTTCCTGTTCCTTTAACTAAACCAAAATGGCCTGCTGTGATCTGAGAGAGTCACATTCGGCACATTTCTGGTTTCTGGAATTTAACGGTGGAAACGTGATTTTCATGGTAGTTTGATCTTGTGAAGAATAACTTTTTTTATTCTTGTGTCGCTCTCTTTGTGTGTTTGTGTGCAGGAGAAGCACTTATAACCACTTGAGCAGCTGGTTGACTGACGCCAGAAACCTGACCAACCCAAACACAGTGAGTTTTCACACACACACACACACACAAGAAAACATGGCTCCCAAAAGAGGAACGACTGTGGAGGAACTGCTGGAGAAGCAGAGCTGCACTTCCTCTCACGGCGAACCAAGAAATCCAACCTGTACATTTAGGAATAAACATTGACAATTTGAAAGCAGTTCAAATAATGAAACATCACAAATTGTTCTCGTTCTCGCCACAGTGGCCACTAAGGACAAAAGCACAAACAAACAAATGCTTCCAAAAGAACTGATAAGCTGGAAATGCTCCTGTATGTGTTTTACTATTTATAGCATTTCTCTTAATGTTTGTGCTTCATTTGTGTGTGTGTGTGTGTGTGGGTGTGTGTTTTAGATTTGTTCACAGTATCATCACACAGCACAAGTCTCCTACATTAACATACTGTATATCTGCTTGAAGCTGTAATGCAGACTGCAGCCACAGGGTGGTGCCATTTCACCACAGTGAGTCTAAACTTTCTAGTCCAGCCTGGTATAGTTTTTCTTGTATATGTGTGTGTTTGTGCAGGTGATCATTCTGATTGGTAACAAGGCCGACCTGGAAGCTCAGAGAGACGTGACGTATGAGGAGGCCAAACAGTTTGCTGAAGAGAATGGTGAGAAGTCTTTAAAGGGGCCATATTATGCTTTTTCTGGTTTTGTTATTTACATATTTACTTCTGTTTTTTTTTTTTACCGCTGTGATGTTGGATATCTATGTTAAACTTGGTAAAAGTTCCAAAACTTGAGGTTAACGTATGTAGAAATGCTCCGTAAGGTTTTTCCGTGTTTCGGATTGGATTTTGGCTCCAGTGTGTACAGATGGATTTGAGAAGTTGACATTTGGAGTAAAGAAGGAGAAGGAGAAGTGAAATCCTGCTACTATAGTTTGTTTACGTAGCCTCCGGAGCCGGAGGAAGCTTCCTGAAGCTGACCAATCAGAACAGAGTGGGCTCATCAGGAGGCGGGCCTTAAAGAGACAGGAGCTAAAACGGCCTGTTTCAGACAGAGGCTGAACTGAGAGGCTGCTGAAAGGACCAGTAGAAGATAAATAAGGAGTTTTTTACTTGAATCATGCAAAGATATTCCAGTAGAGCCCCAGAATATAAATATAGACCCGGAAATGTGCAGATTATGTCCTCTTTAAAAGCTGGTATTCAAATAATGGCAGGGTCTCAAATAATTGTGTGGGCGTGGCCAACATGCACAAATAAATGCCAGGAACATAAACACTGGAGGAGGAGGGATTACCTGTAACCTTCTACAGCAGCTCACATAGTAATTTTAGTTTGATTTCCACAGCACTAATTCCATTAGTACGACTACATTTATGTTATGCTCAGTTTCTATTTTAATAGAAATCATGTTTTCATGTTGTAATTAATTCTAGTCATTTCACCTTTGCTGTACTCTTGATTGATGTTAAGCTAATGTCAGCAAAACTCAACACTTCCTGATGGCTTTTGTTACATTATAAGCCTACAGTACTTATAAGGGGAAGGCTGCGTGACTTTTGATGTGAAATTTCTGGAGAAAGTGTTGAGTTTCATTCATGGTAGCTGAACTTTGTTCTGGGAAAAAGGCAAAGTGGAAAGCTTGACATGACTCTGTTGAAATAGAAATTATACTGAATTTATCACGACAACAGGTCAACTGCTGAGTTTGTGTTAACAGGGAAAATTAGAAATAAAGGCCTGGAAACTATCTCAGAATTTACTGTACATCTTAAGCTGAATATAAGACAACGGATTGACTGACTGGTTTTGATCTCTGCTTCTGTTGTTGATCAGGTTTGCTGTTTCTAGAGGCCAGTGCCAAGACGTAAGTACACACACACACTCTTATCTTCCCAAAGGTGTTAGAGGTCAGGACTCTCTGCAGGCCAGTCAAGTTCTTCCACACCAAACTGGGAACACCATTAGCACAAAGTTAGAGGAACACTATTGTCTAAAATATCATTGTATGCTTTGCAGTGTGTCCACAAACTATTGGACAGTATATTTTTCTATAGATTGCAATTGGAGAGAACAACAAATTAAGATTTCAATTTAAACTTGTTTTCTGAGCATATGATAATAAAGCTTTGAATCTTGAATCTATAAGACCTTTTTCATGTTATTTTTATGATTTGTTTATTTGTGTTTTGATTATTTTTGCTCCCTCTCTCCATCCCCCAGAGGGGAGAATGTGGAAGAGGCCTTCCTTGAGGCGGCAAAGAGGATTTACCAGAACATCCAGGACGGCAGTCTGGACCTGAATGCTGCTGAGTCAGGAGTTCAGCATAAACCGTCGGCGCCGCAGGGAGGCCGCCTCAACGCCGACAGCCAGCCGGCCAAAGAAGGCTGCAGCTGCTAACCACAGACAGAAACTACAGACCCGACAGACAGACGGACGGACAGAGACACAGACAGATTCACAGAGAACCCCTCTCCACCCAGCAGTAAAATGCTTCTTCTATCCAGAGTGTGTCGAACAGGATTTAGCTGGATTACATCGAATTATTGCAGTGATCCAGTCCAACCACCTGTAGTCAAATCCAGACCTCAGTTCAGTCTGGATCCCTAAAGCCAGAACCAACCATCCTCAACCATTAAGTGGGTAAATAAGGACACCCTCAGATACACCCAGAAACCCACAACTATCCAAACGTCTGTGGTCTCATTCCAGCTCACTCACTTTGGCAAAATCCAGACCGCCTTCAGCCTACATCCTGGCGCACTTAGCCCAAACTAGGCCAATCCGGACCATTCTCAACCCATAATAGGACAGCCCTTTTTCCAAGACTTGACTACCCTCAGGTTCCTGTCCAAATCTGCAGCACTGTTGGCCTGACTCAAGCAACAACTTTTTAAATTTTTAAAAAACTTCATCCCGAAAGTGAAACACTCACATGTCCCCAGAGACAAATTAAGATGCAAGGTCCAATTTTGGCCAACCTACAGCCCAAATCTGGACTACACCAAATTCGGTTCACCCCAGTTCCAAATCTGGACCTTGCAATGGACAGATCCAGAGCCCAACAGTCAATGTTTTCAGCCCACATTCAGGCATTCCTGGCCAAATCTAGGCCAATCCAGACTGTTCCAGCCGCTTTAACAAGACTAAAGTATCCTCAGACCTTGTTTCTCCATACCTGTGGCGCTATTGGCCTGATTGAAGAAACACTAGCCTCAAATTTGGACAACCCATGTGCAAAACACCCATGTGCAAAAGGCCAAATAAAGATACAAGGCTCATAAGCATAAGCTCAATCTGGACTGTGCTTGGTCTGATTCAAGACCACCTTCATCCCAGATCATGGCATGTCCCAGAAGTGAAGCATTATAAGCCCAGAATCGGACAGGCCCAAGCCCAGCGCCAGAAATCCCCTTTTTAAAGACTGGACTAATCTCTTGACCCTTTCCTTGCCCACTCTGTAGCGTGATCATCCTGACACAAGCAAGGTAGTCTACATTTTGGACTACCCTCATTCCAAACACCCATGCCCCAAGGGACAAATAAAGATACAAGGCTCAAATTCGGACCAATGTGCAGCCCAAATCTGGATTACACTACTCCAAAATTTGGATCATCCTTGTTCTAAATCTGGACCAGGACAGATAGACAGATCCAGAGCCCACATTTGGGCTTACTGGCCCCAAACTGAGGCCAATCCAGACTGTTGTAAACCCAGAGAAGAACAGCTTTTAGCACTTCACCAAGGCAACCCTTTTCTCAAGATTGGACTACCTTTCAGATCCTGTCTCTTCCAAGTCTGTAGCTCTGTTGGTGTGACTTGAGCAAGAACTGTTTAAATTTGGGTCTACCCTAATACCGATTGCGAAACACCCACACATCCCCAGAGAAAAATAAAAATATGGCACAGTTTCGGACCAACCTACAGCCTAAATATCCACTACACTTGACAAAATTCACATCAACCTAGCTCCAAATCTGTCGGCCTGACTTAAGCAAGGGTAGACCACATTAGGAGCTACCCTCCCTCGTCCCAGATGCGATACACCAGTTTCCCTAGAGACAAATTAAAGATACGAGGCTCAATGTCAAACTAATCTATAGGCCACATCTGGACTATACTTCGCCAAAATACAGACCATGCTTGTTCCAAATCAGGACATCCAGAGCCTCAATTCAGCTGGTCTGCCCTTGGTCCAAATTAAGGACCACTTTGTATCAGATCTCCAAATCTAGACCTTATGGTCCAGTTTAGACTAACCTCTGCTATGAATCTAGATCGTCCTTGCCACCAATTCTGACACACACTCTTTGATTTTGTATTTATATTCCTACACGTCCTACATCTGACCCCCCCCCCCCCCCCCCCCCCACCCACCCCTTCGCCTCAGGAAACCTGTCGTTCATTCATTCTTTTCATCACAGAAAACATCTCTTCCTCTGCTCCAGTTCGTGTCAGCTCCTCGTTTTACTCCTTGTTTATTTGTTCCTTTAGTGGTTGTAGGTGGATCGCAAACTCATTGCATTTACACCATGTTGTTCATGTGGGTCAGACAAAGCATTTACGCTGTTGTTGATGTGGATTGGAGACTCTGAAACTTGGCAACTGTTAAAACTGTTGTTTGTGTGGCTGAATGTGTCTCAGAGGAGGTCTGGAGACATTTCACCTGTATTCAGACCTGGAGCTGATGATGTAAATTTACTGGTGTTTGACTTTAGTCCAGTCATCTCAAATGCAGGTTAAAGGGGCACTCCACTGAAGATCAGTTTACTCATCACGGTTAATACTACTAAGCCTCTGATAATAGTTCTGTAACAGCGTCTTAAGTCTGCAGGAATAACCCCAAGAATGTAATTTGGCTTGGGCTCAAAGTCTATCTGTAACAGGGGGTTTAGAGTTTGAAAGACGTTGGCCTTCATCTGACAGGGTGAGCATAACAAAAGCGATTATTGAGTTGATTTATGAAAATTGCAGGATTCAGGGTTTTGGAGCTTGGCCCTTACTAGGGGCTAAAAGTCAGGAAATCTCTGCTTCTGCTGCTTTACTTTATAGGAGTGCAATATTCGAAGCCTTAATATGCTTCAAATTAACTAATTCATATGATGTTTCATCCGGCTACGTCTAAATCCCTGGAGTACCCCTTTAACCTCATGTACCCCTAATCTGAGGAATAGCTGAACCTGACAAGCATTAATTATTTTTCCAAAATAGGATAATTCGATAGTCTCAAAGGGACCCAAGGACAGTCGGACACTGTCTGGTCTGATCATTTATCAGGAACTGAGCGCATCCTTGAAAACCTCTAACACACTCACATTGATAGACAGGATCCCGAAACCCACCATCCCCACAACTCAACACTTTTTTAAAAGTCTAAACTATTTTAATCAACATTTTAATTTCTCCATTGAAGGCAACATCAATAGTTATTGATAGTTCTGTGGAGAGATGAAGCAAAGATTGATGGAGATGATGAAGAAAACAAAATTTGACTTACCTGGACTGGATTTCACTAGTGGTCCCTCAGTGGATCTCAAGTTCAGGATAGATTTTTAATAATTTTTTTCTTTTTCTTATTCACATTATTTTTTAAATATGGTTTCCAAATATATATATATAGACGGTATATTTTCAATGTCACAGCTCCCCTTAGTGGTAACTGATGTGAATTTAGAGGAAGAAAAATGGCATAAATGGAAGCAAAATGGATTCTTTTTAATTTATTACTGCCTGATTTTGTTTTATGTTTTTGTTTTTTTACATTAGTCTGAGATTACACTTAACGTGAATGCATTACTCTGGTTTATTGTAGAAACTAAACTAATCATTGGTTAGTTCTGCAAAAGGTAGGGGCATAAAAATATCTTAAAGGTGCAAGATGTAAGAATTTTAGTTTGAAACATTCAAAAAGAAATAACAGTTTTGACGGTTCGTCAAAGATTTCTATGTATTGTGTTGCAGAGATATCTACTGAAGTTAGCATGCTAACCAGCTAGCCCCGGCCCATCCGGTCTCGTAATACCACTTAGTACCTCAAGAGACGATAGTGAGTCACTGTAGTGTCCAGTCTGCCCGCAGTCCAACATGAGAGGAAGAAGTAGCAGCACGTCGTCTTCTAGCTTCGATATATTCACACAAACGTTAGCTCAACGTTAGCACTGAACTGATATTTCTATCATACTTAGTCAAAGTCCTAGATACCTATTTGCTAGCTAACAGAGCACTAGCGTAGCGTAACATAACAGACGCCCAAACTTTCTGGTGATATGCTGCCTCCAATTGTTTTGGAGTGTGAAGTATGAATTCAACAGTTCTTACATATTGCACCTTTAAAGGAACTCTGACATTGTTTAAAACTATGCCCTCCAACAAAAGTTACTCTTCCTTTAACTGTGATTCAGTTTAAGTCAAAATGCTCGAGCCTTGATATCCTGAAGTGCGTCAAAGTTTCCTCTGACTGTAACTCATCAGCTGCATTTTAAATATAAAACAGTATCATGGTGTGTAGAATGAGACCTCTGCATTATATGAACCACTTCTCTCAAACTAACTGCGGCAGTCTGTAAAATTTTGTTCTTAAAAAAATCATTCCAGCGTTAACTTCAGAACACAAACTCCTGCAAAAATGTAGCTTAACTTTATTTTACACTTTTGAAAATAGTTAAAAACTGCATTAATTTATATTTGGTCAGTAGGAGAAAGAAAAACATCAGAACAGATAAACTGGATGTATGACGTGTAATGTTTGACATTACTTAGTGAATTCATGCAGTGTCACCATAAAAGAAATATTGATTATTGCAGCCTTAACTTGATATCATTCTGCTCTCTGATGAATGAAAGTCAGATTCACACTAAACAGATCAGTCGGTGTCTCACGCAGCGAAAACACACCGAAAAAAAAAGGAGACAATGCTGCTTAAAGGTGCAGCGTGTCGGGTTTAGTGGCATCTAGTGGTGAAGCTGCAGATTGCAACCAACTGAATACCAGAATACTAGAGCCGGTGTTTAGTTTGTCCGCTCTGGGCTACTGTAGAAACATGGCGGCCTCCTCCCTCTGTAGATATAAAGGCTCATTCTAAGGTAACGAAAACACGATTCTTATTTACACTAATCAAAACATACTTATGCATATTCCATTTCTGCTAGATGCCGCTAAATTCTACACACTGATCCTTTAAAATACTACGAAGATTTTTGTGATATAAAATCAAAAACCTGAGAAATGTTTCAGCTTCTCGTTACAAAATCCCAGAAGCCGCAAATTACTGTAATGAATTGTTTAAGTTTAAATTAGTTTAACTTATTAGATAAGAAATACAGATTCAAATTCACCTTCAATCAGTTGGTAAATTTAAAATTATATGTGTTGTACCACATTTATCATTTATCTACTCTGATTTTCCTCGTAATTCCTTTTTTTTCCATGTCAGGAAAACGAGGAAATGTTGAGAGAAAAATAAGAAATCTGTAAACTTCTGTTTTCACCGAGAAAATATGAAACATAACCAAAAAGAAAAACAGGAGCCAGTGAGAGGTGTTTATGCCTGAAATGTTAAATTTATGAGAGTTGAAGTTTGTCAAAAGTGTAAATTCTGACTTTTAAGTCGCCGCTGTCCTGTCCTGCTCGCTTCCATCTCCCCCCGTCCTCTGTGATCCCACGGTTCAGATTCTGGTCTGGTTGGCGAGTCTCTCCGAGACCCTCGTGTACATATCCAGTCAAAAACGGAAGTATTTTGAATTTAAAAAAAAAAAAAACAAGTTTAACCTGCTGTTTGTGCGTCCAGATGTGTCACTCTGGAATCTGTCCACATCTGTCTGGACAGGGAAAGATCAGAGCTGCTTTTACTCTTCGTTGTCCTCTGATTGGTGGACAGCAGCCTTCTTCAACTGTGATGCTTGATTTATGAATGAAGCCCCCCCTCCTCTCCCTCACTGTAAAAAAAAAAAAAAAAAAACTACACATCTGACTCCAAAAAACATCCTGTTGCTTCTTTTCAACACTTATTAACCTGCACGCTGCGTTGGCTGGAAAAGATTTGTTTCCTCGACACTCGTGTGTTTTTTTTTTTTTTTTAACTTTACTCGGAAAGATTTCAACAACTTTCCAGGGACCAAAAGGTCACAAAAGTCAACAAGAATTCACTGGATTTCAAAAGGAAAACCTGTAGTTAAAAGTTTTTGTTGTGACCGCCGCCTTAAGCTTCCCTCGCCAAAGGAAAAACACACACAAGCATCTAGTTTAAAAAAAAAAAAAAAAATACTCACAAATGTATAAAAGTGCAAACAAAGGAGAGACAGCAGGTGGCAGCGTTGTCGCAGTGTAAACGCCTTCTAATGGAAAAATACCCATGAAATTCACCATTTTTGTTACAGCGTCCACAAATCTTCAAATCTGACAGAAGCAACAAAAGTTTTTTTTTTTAAAGGACCTTTTTAAATAAACGTTGCAGCTAAAAAAACAGAATCAATGATAAATGCTTGTAAAAAGAAAACAGTGCCGTTTAGTTCTGACAAGTTTTAAATCATTCAATTTGTGCGAAATAGCAAAAAAAACTGCATTTTTACTGGTCGTACTGGTCGTACTGGTCAGACGCTGCGATCAGGCTGAAAAGATGTAACTTTCAGGTTTAGTGTGACGTAAAAATTAGCGAGAGAAGAATCCGGTTTTATCCCCCGACGCTCACTGGCTGTAACGTGCTCTGTACATTTTCTTTTTTTTTTTCTGTAATGTCTGTTGATTTTCTGTCTGCTAAAGTAACAAATGTGCTTCTTTATGATTCTTTGACTATTTATATTCTAAATCTGTAATGATTTTCTTCAGCTGTACCTCTCATTGTACAACCATGGGGATTCAGTAATTTGTAAATAAAGTATATATACTGTATATACTCTGATGACTCCGCGTCCACTTTGTCTTTCTCAGGTTTTGGTGTCGAGCTGCAACGATTAGTCGATCAACAGAAAACTGAATCATTTGTCACTTTTTACACCAAAAAAAAGCCAAATATTTGGTGGCTGCAGCTGAGTTCTGAGTCACATGACAGTAAACTGAATATTGTTTGGTTTTTTTTGACATTTGAAGACGTCACCATGAGCTTTAAGAGGTTATAAAAGGCGTTTTTCTCCATTTTGACATTTTATAGACAAAGTGATTAAACCAACATAATCAGCAGATTAATCAATAATAAAAATAATTGTTAGTTGCTGCTCTACTTATGACGCCTTCTCAGCTTATATTCACGTCGTCATAACTGATGAGCAGCTTTTTCAAGCATAAACATGATAATTTGCTGCTTTTCTTTGTTTGAAACATCTTTGGGTTTCGGATTGTTCAGACAAAACGTGTGATGACGTCACTTTGAACTCTAAAACTTTTCCCACAACATTTACGGACAGTTTTAAAAGTTCTCTGATCAAATGTTTGAGAAAATAATCATCAGATGCAGCTCTACTTTAAGGCTCAATGCACTGTGAGGTTTGTACAAAGAACATTTGACGTTATCTGAAATGTGATTTGTGTCTGATGAGATGAGCTGCAGATGAACAGATGTGTCATTTTAGAGCTGCAGCAACTATTATCTTTCGATTATTTTCTTGATCAATTAGTCTGATGTCAGAGTCTTTTCCCTGATTTAAACACACAATATGTCATTTCAGCCGCTAGCGGTCTCAATTTAAAACAATAACAACAGACAGAGTGTGATGACGGTGTGAAGTAGCAAGGGATCATGGGAGTTGTTGTCTTCGTTGTTAAATAACCAGCTTCACTAGGATAGGATTACTCCAGTGTTCATCATTCAGGATGTTTTTACCCGCAGAGGTCTCCTCCTCTCCAGAACAAACGGACCCGGAGATTACAGGTAAAAACACTGAATAAATCTGTTTCACCTAAAAAAATCAATATTTCTCCGCCGATGTTCGGCGACCACCGGACTTCCTGGAGGGGCTGTTAGCCGAGCTGCTGCTAACGTTTGTCCAGTTTATTTCTCTGATAACTTAAGATCCAGACGTCCAATGACTAAAATCCTTCTTCCGGCTAAAAGATATAGTTAAAAACCACATAAATTTATCATGAAAATGTGTCTTAAAACTGAATAAAAGTCCATTTATAACAGTTTGTGTGGAACAACCACAACACCGATGTATTATCTTGTATGTGTGTAAGTTACTCTTTGGTAGACGCCATTGTAGCGGACAAACACAGCGCCGCCGTATGCATCTGGTGTGTGTTTACTCTTTGGTAGAGGAGGTATGACGCCATTGACAGGCGACCAAATGAAACGGTCCGTTACTTTGATTAAATTACAGATTTCTCTGGGTTTGAATGTAAGAACACAACTCAACAACATATATAACATAGGTCTAGTTGTTTTTAGACATTTTAATGTGGAATAATTACATATTATAGCTTTAACTCACCGTCTGGAAGGTTGTTTTGATGTAAAGTAACATGGACTCAGTCTGCTGTGACTAAAACACATTTTAATGTACTTAATCAATTCTTTGATTGGATATTTTCAGTCTGTGACTCACCAACATGATGTCATGAGACACAGAACTGTGCTGAAGAACAGGGATGTTTTATTTTAGACAAAGATGTTTTTATCTCAAAATCTCGACATTAAACAGGTCTGAAGTTGTTTTTTTTTTCCAAAGTTGATTTATTCACATGTTAATAATAATCTGGTGCTTTTTCACTATTGTGGTGTTTTCAAAGATCATTTAACAAAACAAATAATAAAGCAGTTTTTAAGTCACTGTTAAAGGACGAGTTAAACCAGCAGTCAGGTGTCTGTAATCATTCCTCCTGTTCATACTGGATATTAAATGATCCTTCAAATGTGCTTTCAATGGAAGTGATGGAGGCCAAAATCTTTAGCATCAAATTCCCTCTTTGTGTTTCCTCGGACAGTGTTTCCCTGTTGAGCTGCAGGTGGAAGTATAGTAACAAAAAGAGGAACTTTGGCACTAAAAAGACTGTAACATTGAAAGATATCTACTTGATTTGACTCATTTGGACGCTGAAGCTTCATATTAGCTTCAGATAAACTTTTAAATACATTTTTGCACAGAAGGAGGACTGTGGATTTTGTCCTCCATCACTTCCATTGTAAGGTCATTATGAAGGGATCTTCTAATGGTCAGTATGAACAGGAGGAATGATTACAGCAAGAAAAACAGCTTTAATGTTGTTTTCAGACACACTTGATAAACTGTGAAATCGTCCTTTAAGGCTCCAAAGTTAAAAAAAACAGAAGTCAGTGTCGTTGTTCCTCTCTGGAGTTTCTGGAGTTTGTGACACAAGCATCAAACCGCCTGATGTCAGAAAACTTAAATATCATTTAAACTCAGTTTTACGGATGACAGTAAAAACTCTACGATGTGGAACAGAAAGGTCCGCTCTGTGACGTCATCCTCAGCGCGTTGGCGGTTAACACACGGGGGGAGGAGTGTTTCCTCTGCACAGAGTCCGCTGACATCACCGGCGGCGGCTCACAGTTTTTGATTGGGGCGGCAGGCAGAGGCTGTGATGTCACTACGTGGTTCTGCTCTTGGAGGCGGGCTCTGTCTCCTGCTCGTACTCGATCTCCACGTACGCTCGCTTCTTCCTCGCCGCCGAGCCGTTGGCCGGAGATTTGCCTTTAGACCTGGAGGCCTTCGTCTCCACCTCCATCTCCTCCTCCTCCTCTTCTTCTTCTTCTTCACTCGACACCTCCTCCTCGTCCTCTTCCTCCTCCTCATCGCTGCTCGTCTTCAGTTTGTTCATGTCCTGAGAGCAGAAGGAAAAAGTTCAGATTAAAAACATTCAAGGAAACTTAAACTCGGCGTCGATGTGACGGGATTCACCTCGAAGTCGCTCAGGTCGCTCTCCTCCACGTCTTCTTCTGCTACAAACTCTCTCTTCCCGACGTCCTGCAGACAGGAAACCAGTTCAGACCACAGCTCGATGTGTTTTTATGACTGTTCATGTAAAAGTAAAGCAGAGCTCCTTCATCACCTCGTCATCCTCCTCTTCCTCCTCCTCCTCCTCCTCCTCTCCCTCAGACTCGCTCTCTTCCTCTTCGTCTTGTTGCTCCAGAGCTCTGTCGAAGGCGTGGACGGGGAAGTTGTAGATGTCTCCGTACTGAGGACACACACACACACACACACACACACACACACACACACACACACACACACACACACACACACACAGTGTTACCAGAGATGTCTATGGATCAATATCAGATCAATCAGCATATTTTAAAGGATCAGTATCATCCAGAGCTGCAACGATCAGTCGATCAATCGATTTGATGAGATAGTTTGCTGTTTTTCTTTGTCTAACATGATTCAGTATCTTTGAGTTCTGAACTGTTTCACGGCGTTTTCTGATCAAACGATCGTCAACTAATAAATTAATCACTATTTTGATAATCAATCATTTTGAGTCTTTTTTTTAAAGATCATAACGTCCAAATTCTCTGATTCAGCTTCTTAAATGTGAATATTTTCTGGTTTCTTTAGTCTCTGTGACAGTAAACTGAATATTTAATGGATCAAACGACTAACTGAGAAAATAATTGACATATTAATCAATAATTAAATAATCAATAGTTGCAGCTCCAATATCAGATATTGATTCTTTCTTTCCTCCTCAGTCTGATCAGAGTTGCAGCTGTTAGATACTGAAGCGTCGTACCGTTCCCTGTTTCAGTCTCTCTAGCAGCTCCTTCTCGATGGCGTTGTCCAGCTGAGCGGCGATCAGAGCTTTCTCCTACAACAACAACAACAACAACAACAACAACAACAACAGCAGGTTAAACAGCTGCAACAGTCAGAAAACAGCTGATCAGCAGAACAACAACCAGTCTGAAGGTTCACCTCCTTCCTCTTCTCTCTCTGCTCCACCTTCCTGCTGAGAGGAACCAGCTTCCTCCTGTAAACACAAACAACCATATCAATAAACTACTCACTGATACTTTACCTGCAGGACGTTTACAGTACTATCTGCAGTACACTGACAGTACCTCCTGTACTATATTACTGCAGTACTTCATGCAGTACTTACTGTCTCTTCAGCACCAGTTTCCTCATGCGGATCAGGTACTGGGTGATTTTGGTGAAACGTTGTTTACATTTGTGTCGGATGAATCGAGGCCAGTAAATCAAGTTCTCATCGATCTGTTCCAGAGCTTTCTCGTAGTTCTTACTGAGCTTCACCTGCAGCAACACACACACACACACACACACACACACACACAAACACACACACACAGGTATCAGAACGAGCGTCACTGCTGACAGGAAGCTGTTTGCAGCGTTCTGACAGTAACGTTGAACGCCGGCGGATAAATAAACAAAGCTTCCTTCTCACCTTCTCCCACATTTTGGCGGGAAACGCTGCTCTCTCGATGACCTTCATATAGAGGAAACACTGACCTGAAGGACAAAAAGCGTCATTAACCAGCTGATTTATTATCTTTGTTATTTATTTCTGGTGTTCGGATCGTGCGGCGTGTTCACAGGTGGATGTGACTTTACCTTTCTCCTCTCTGATGGTGGCGTACTGGCTGTTGGCCAGCGGGCAGGACGAGCGGTTACACAAACCTGTGACGTTGTATTCATTACGACAGAAGTTCTGACTCTTCGTCCTGGACAGAGGGAGGATGAGGAGGAGAGAGATGAACTCCGACACAGTGGAAACTTTTATTTTGCTGAACTTTTACATTCTGATTTGGTTTTAAGACAGACTTGAAAAATTGTGAAAGTGTCCTTTAATAACTGACTGATTGAATGACAGAAGATCAGATTATGTTTCAGACTTACTTGACTTTGTAGGAGCAGAACTGTTTGTTCCCAATAAGATCCCAGATCACCTGCAGGAAACAGATTTGACACTTTACAAACATCCATCAGTTACATCAGAAGCTTTTTGATGCGCCAATATGAAGTTTTACACATAATCAAACTGTTATTGTTCAGTCTCGTGTTCTCACAGCTCTAAATGTGAGCAGAGAAGCCGGAAAACTTTAGAGTGACATTTTTATAAACGGAGTTTGGCGTCACGTTTGACAAGAAAAGAAAAGGTTTTCAAATGCTCCTTAAACACTTTGCTTTCACCTGAATGTCATTAGTAAAGTTATCTACTGATCTGTAACTAATCCAGCGACTAAACAGTAGAATTAACTGATAAAAAGTAACCAAATTCCCCGGTTTTAAAGGGTTACCGGTGCGCTAACGTTAGCATGAAGCACGTTAGCAGCGTCACATGAAATAATGAGACTTACGTCGTCGTGCTGCATGTTTATTTCCTCACAGAGCTGCTCACAGCTTCACCACAAAGTCTCCTGTTTGTCTCTGTTATATTAAACCACTTTCTGTAAAGTTACGAGAGATTTCTGCCTGTGTTCGAAGCCACATGGACGATCACGGAGCCGCCATGTCTGTTTGCATGGACGAGATCTCGGCTGCGGGAAGTCAACGCGAGGAAAGTCTCGCGATACTATGACCAACAGCATGGATTACTGTGAACAAACAGGATGAATTAAATTTTACCGGTGAAATATTTCAGACATTCATTAACAAATTACACACTTGATACAAATCTTTTCCTCAGGAAACAAAACGTTATAAAAAAGAATAAACAAACTTAATGTTTTACAGAGTAAATACAATTTAAAATGAAAGTGAAAAATAACATTCCCTCTGTTTTTTTTTTTTAATTTATGTTAAAAAAAATTTGGATTTATCCTATTTTATTTTTTACGCTAAATGAGACGTTGCTGTCAAAGAATTATATTTATTTATTTTCAGTTGTATTTATAATAGTTTTTTTTTTTTTTTTTAATTATTATATATTCTTTGCTGATGTGACAGTTAATTTAAGATTTCTGTTTAAATAAAAAATTGTTCAAATAACACAATGTGTTTAATAAATTAGTTCTGTATTTATATTACTTTCACTCTGCACATTACTGTTAATTTACTCTTAAATTACTGTTAATCTACTTTGCACGTGTCCATTTCTGCACTTTTGTCCAAACTGTGATTCAACCTGAACATTACTTTTGCACATTTTGTATTTGTACATTTTTTATTTACTTTACTGTGTGTTTATTATTAGTGCTGTTTTATTATATAGTAGATTTTATCTTTGCAGTTATCTATGTCTTCTTTTCTGACTCTGATTCATATTGATTTCACCTTCTAGACAGATTATCACGTATGTTATTGAATTTTGACACGCATCTGAAAGTCCCGCATAGTCAAACTCTTTAATATGTGACCATTTAAAGGTGAATGTCGGTTCAGGATCAGAAGGGCTGAGGCGCAGAGCGTAACAAGGTAGGGCTGCACCTGTCACGGAGAGCCGTGAACGCACCAATCATCATTTTCATGAACCGAAGGATCGAACTTTCAACATGGCGCTGAACGCGTCAGTACCGCCGCACGAGCTCTCTGACTGACGGTGTCACATGTTGAATACTCTACATGTATTATTCTCACCTGTCTGCTCACCTGTAAACACAACAACAACAACTTACACTCGCCTCAACGTGTTATAAGAAGAGCAGCGACAGGTAGAAAGCAGAGTTTTGTGATCTAGTCTGAAGAGATGCATTATGGGAGAAACCGAGGTTAAAAACAACGGCGACGCCTCGCGCTCCGGAGGAGAACTACATCCCATAATACTCATAATGTTCATGTTTTAATAAAGTTATTTTAGAAAACGTTGTGTTCAATGTCACAAACAAATTAATAACACACACAGTTATGAAACAGTCTCTAACTAATTCAGGCTAACATGCTAACATGCTGCCATCAGGCTAACAAGTTATTCTGATGAAGATAATTTGGTTCTTTGAAGGCAGTTTGAGGACTGATGATCAATCCTGGATGAAGATTATTGATCCTGGATGAAGATTATTAATCCTGGATGAAGTTATCTTGACTAACGAAGGCAGAATTAGCAGCAATTAGCGCTGTAACCCTGATCAGCGTTCATATGATTGGCTGAGAGCTGATCATGTGACGACTGTTAAATGAGGCAGGTGTGTTGGGAACATGAGTGTGATTATTCTGCTCAACAGTGTTTCTACTGTTTCATCTGTTCACACTGTGAGTGATGTTGATGTTCCTCATTCAACATACTTATTAATTATATTAATGATAATTAGTTTATGAAAATTAAAGTCTCAAAGAGCATCTATAACTGCTTCAACATGTTTCAGCAAGTGAGTTCTGCATTAATCACTTAATTGGATTTAGTGTTTCAGTTTCAATATATTTGAAAACATAAAATATAATTCATAAATCTTACCTGCATTGTTATGTGATGAGATTATATTAAAATACACAATAAATATAAAGGGCAGCAGAATATTTCCATCTGGATTAAAGCTGAGTATCATTTAAAGAATTATAATACAAGCACCCTTAAACAGGTTATTTCATTTGATACCCGTCATGTGATTGGAAGCAATCAGTTGTGTAAAAAGCCGCCACTCCTCCATCCAAATGATTTTTACATAAATACATTTTTGAAAGTGTTCAAATTATTGAGATATTTATAAAATAACTGTACAGGTATTATCACCACAGACTGTTTGGGTTGCAGCTGATCACACGTCACATTAAATAGAAGAACGCTTGCAGTGATTGGCTTTTTGGTCTTTTTTTTCTAGATCTGGTACAAAAAGGATCAACTGCAGGTGTCATTTAATTAGAGAAGATTCGTTATTACTTGGTTCTGAGTTATTTCAGTACTGATACTCAGCTCCAGTCTGACTGTAGTCCAGTACAGTGAAGTTCAGTACTTGAGTAAATGTACTTAGTTACATTCCACCTCTGTATTATTAATTATAATAATCAATTTATGAGTATAATTGGCATTGCCAGTGTGAAGTTGTTCATGTCTGTGATACTGATGAAGGCTGATGAAGGTCATGTCAGAAGCATGACTCATCGTCCCTCCGACACTAATTAAAGCTTATTCTTCTTCTACAAACTTTAATCCGTCTGCTGGTTTGTTTTGATCATGTCGGAGGAAACAGAATAAACTCACAGACTCCTCAGTGAAAAAACAGAGAAATGGTTTATTTTAGTAAATAGTGTGAGCTCTTCACTGCTGTACAACACTGGCATCTGTAGTTGGCACTCTTTAAAGGGACAATCCACCCAAAAAAAAACAACAAAACAAAAACAAAACAAAAAACAACAGAATTCACACTCGTCATCACCTCTCTGGCTTCCATTAAACTGATAATAACGGCTGTGAGTTCTGTTTATCGGGGGACATCTTTAGATTTCTTCTTTTTTTTTTTTTCCTTTTTTTATTTTGCTCAATAACCTCCCAAAAATACCAGCCTCTGGGACACACAGTACAAAATGAAACAGGGAAAGAAAAAAAAAGAGAAATAAAATCAAAGGCACCCAAAGCCACAACAGACAGAAGTCAGCCGAACAACTGAAAACTACACTGACATGCAACTCACATCGATTTACACTGAGCTATATAGGCATGCAAAAACAACACTGCTCTGAACAGGCGCTGATTGACAGCACACACACACACACGCACACACACACACGCACGCACACACTCACACACACTCACACACACACTACAGATCAACAGCTTTCTGTAAAACGGCGTGTCGGCTGCTGCACAGACAACTACTGACGGGAGGCTACAGATCGACCCAGACGCAGTTTGTTTCCCCCCACGACCCAGGAGTCTCACTGGGATGTCAGATGCATTGTGGGTAACGCTCCCACAACATCCAGTTAACGATTAATAACAATAATAATAATGATAATAACAACAACGGCAGCTGAGGAAAGTTCAGACGCCACCGACTGAAAGTGACGAACACCTGCTGTTCAGGTGTGAAGATTAAAGAACAGCAGTCAGCTGATTCCTCCAGAACCAGAAGTGATCGGATGACGGATCAATATCGACTATTTCTCCAACCTGCAAACCCTCGAATGCTCTCCACGTTTTCTTTGAACTGTAAATATTCTGCATTCAGGACCCGAAACACACGAAACACACAAGAGTTTTACGAATTTTGTTTTCTTTTGATCAGAAAATGATTAATTATGATCTGAGAAGGTTCCACAGCTGATCGCTGAGATCCAGAATCATAAACCGGTTTTTGTCATTTCTACAGTAGATCAATAAAGTTTGTTATGTTGAGATCACAATTAATAATTCTATTATCACCAGAAAACACAAGATGGATCCCGGATTTTCAAATGAGAGACGTTCTCTAGGATCAGAACATGTGCTTAGATTAGACCTGATGTTCAAGAATCTGCAGAAAATCTCATTTTGAAATGTTCCACAATATCAAACAACTGCTTCTAGAACCAGAACAAGTGGTTTTAAGGCAGAACAAGTTCTGGAGCTCTCACTAGATTCTAGATTTGTTCTAGAATTAGAAAGCGCTGGTTCTATGTCTTTAAATAAGAGTCTCCTTGCTCTAGAATCTTAAACTGTGCTCCAATCAAAAGGAAAGTAAATGTGTTCGTCCTTCAATAAGATGTTTTCTTCCATAAGAACAATGTACACATGTTTATGATCATCAAACCACAGATTCTAGAGCAGTAAGTCTAGAATCAGAACATGTGTGTCTGAAGGAAAACATCCGTCAACAAGATGTTTGCTGGTCAGAACGTGACGGGTTCTCAGTTCGATGGTAAACGACTCTAGAGCAGCAGTGCAGGTGTTTGGTTCTAGAACCAGAACAAGCCGAGCACGCTCTAGAATCAGAAAGTGTTTTCAGAACAGGAGGTCTCCGTGTTCTAGACGTGTTCCACAACCTCAGAGCAGCAGAGTTTGTGTTACGACGCTGGATTACATTTGAGATTTTCTAGAACAGACTCAAAATCAGAGGAACAAACCCAGCTGGTTCTAGACTTGTAGCGTGTTCTGCGTAGAGTTTCCACGTTCTAGAAGCTGTGAATTGAAGGAAAGCAGATTTGTTCTTCCTTCAGCGAGACGTTTTTGGATCAGAATGAGAAGGTTCTAACACGTTCCACGGTTTCAAACTCTAGAAAAATAAAATGTTCTGAAATCTTGGATTCCAGAATCAAAATAAGTAAAACATTCTGAAAGTGGCGCCACTGTGACTCGAGACTGAGAACGTCCCGACAGAACGTGTTCCACAGTCTGAACACGTGAGGATTCATGTTTTAAAAACACACTCGAGAGACTCTAGAACCAGAATGTGATGGAACCTGTTCCACAATATCCAACAACGGAACAGTGACGCAATGTTAAAAGTGATATATGAATGTGAATGACACACACACACACACACACACACACGCACACACACACACACACACACACACTCTAACCAGGAATGTTCTAGATTTCAAACAGCTGTGATCCAGAATGAAAACGGTTTCAAACGTTTTCGTTTCTGATCTTCCCTTTCAGGCACACGAGATGCTGAACAGGCAACACGGCTGTTTACGCTTCAGCTGTTTGGTGTCTGAGTGACGTCTACACGCGGACTGCGGCGGGCGGGCGGAGCTACATCCGCTCAGAGCAGAGGATGGTGGGATGTAAAATGAACCGAGACGGTTCCTTCCCAGCATCCTCTGCCTGAATTCGACCAAACACTGAGGAGGAGGGATGCTGTAAAATGACTGTAAGGGACGAGTGAGAGTCAAAGAGAATTATTTAAAAATCCTAAACGTCTAATAAGATCAGTGGAGCTGATACACAGTTTACACAGGACAGAACAGGAGAGGTAACATAAATCCAAAGAACAGATAATATACAGAGAAAACAAGGCAATCAGCTGATATAAACATATAAACAGAAAGGTGACTATACAGCGCGTTGATATGCAGCAGAAGAAGAAGAAGAAGACGAAGAGCTACGAAGGGGACAGATTTAAAAAAAACAAGACTACGTCAAAACCTCGTATGTGGCTGGACCGTTAGAGGGCTTAATATGAAACAACGGATACAGGAAGTGGCGACACCTGGCCGAAGTGACTGATGGAGTGACGCTATTGGGCGACCAATAGCGTCACTCCATCAGTCAGTCAGTTATAGTTTATAGGGCGCCCTGCTGTTGTGGTCCAGCCAAAAAAAAAACAACATATGAAATATAAAATCAACTTTAAACAGATGGTTTGCAGGTTTGATCTGTGCTCCTGCAGCCGGGAAACAAACGCTGCTTTGTGTCATAACCAACCAATCAGAAAACAGCGCTCAGGTTAGCTTCGGACGGGGGGGGGGGGGGGGGGGGGCTTGACGACTGCTACAGTTTACCTTCACTCAGGTTTCAGTGTGCTGGTTTGTTTTTGGTTTTATTAGACTGAAGCGGGGCGGACGTGAACCAATCATATTGTTTTTAGAACTGAGCGACACTGCTTCAGCTGTCTGAGGGAGAACGTTAAAGGAACATTCAGAACATTTTGGGAAATCCTCTTCAGTCGTTCTGATATCAGCTCCTTCGCAGCAGAACTTCCCAAAACATCAGGTTTGTTCCTTCAACCTGAACAAACATCATCTCATCTGGACCAGAATCCATCAACGCTTGTACCAACATGTTTAATTAGAGGAAACATCAGCATCCTGGCTGGTAAACGTCTGGAACACTTAATACTTTTTGGCACAGAAATGGTCGAATAAAACATGTCGAACGTCCGTGTTGAAGCTGCACCAGAAACAGTTTTAATAACCAGAAACACGTAGAACTGCTGAGCTGCAACTAACCGTCACTTTCACCATCAGTTCATCTGGTTCAGTCTAAGAGTTGTCAGAGAATAGTAAACATGTGTTTTATAATTTCCCACAGCTCAAAGAGATGTATTCAAATATCAAGTTTTGTCTGATCAACAGTCCAAAACCCAAAGATATTCAGTTTACTGTCATATACGACGCAGAAAAGCAGCAAATCTTCACATCTGAGAAGCTGGAACCAGAGAAGGTTTTAGCATTTTTGTTTTGAAAAAAGATTAATTGTAAAAAATCACTGCAGTTATAATTGTTTGGTCTAAAAAAATTCCAGAAAACAGTGAAGAGAATCCTTCTTCCTGAATCCTGAATTTACTGTCACATGAGACGAAGAAAAGCAGCAAATCCTCACAAACAACAGTCTGGAACTGGGGAATGTTTCGCATTTTATGCTTTAAAAACGTTTCAAACAATCGACTGATGATCAAAATACTTACAGAATATTTTGTCAGGTGATCAAATAATCAATTAACGGACTGACGGCTGCAGTTCTGTCTGTTAGCATCGTTAGCATTTCTGCTGAAACTGAATCTGGGCGGCAAACACGACGTTGTGACTAATGAACAAACACACCAACAATCTGAGAACTGAGCTTCTGCAAGTGATGTAAAAACTAAAAAAAAAAAAAAAAAAAAGGCATTCTGGGTAATCAAATCAACAGCGACAAGAAACGACATTTTATTTCTAAAGGTTCTCTAATTTTATACTAATTTCCTGAGTAATTTGCAGGTATTTAACAGTTAATTTTTAGGTTATTTTACAGAGACGATGGTGCAATTTGCTACAAATTATAAAAAACACAAAACAGAATAAAGTGTTGAGTTGGTTTAGTTGGTAAGTTCCCGCTCGTTATATTTGAGTTTATACATAGTTGTTAATTTGCAAAAAAAATCTTAAAATCTTACACTGTTAACAGTTCTTTAACTGACAGAAAATACTTCTCAGTGTTTAGTTTTGTGTGTCAAACTACATATGAGCATATTTAGGTTGAGATGAGAGTATTTCCTGTATTCTACCAAATTAAATAATAATGTCAGTACACAGAAACGTCACAGCAGCTTCTTTTAGGAAACGATTCAAAAATTACGGAAAGTAGGGATCCATGAAATAAAGTGCTACTTGTTGAAAGTGTTTTTAAGAAACAACCTATTACATATGTAGTATTTTCTGTCTGTGAAATAACTGTTCAGAGTCTAATTTAGGAAAATTTTTTTGCAATTTACCAACAACATGAATCCAACTATGATGTAAAACGTCCTAAAGTGAACCGTACCTGCTGATTACTCTGGAAATGTTCGGAAATTAGTGTAAAATTAAGGGACCTGTCAAATAAAGCGTTACAAAAAGGACAAAATGATAAAAGAATGGAAACAATAAGAGTCTGTGTTCTCTGCCCCCCCCCCCCTCCAGGCAGCGTTTCAGTCCGTCCACAGGTGACCTGCAGGGAGGCGGAGCCACAGAGACGCTCTGCCGTCAGACACCAGTTCCTCCTGAGCGTCCTCAGAAAGCAGAATAGTCACGTTACAGCGTCCGTGATGGAGAGCAGACGACGGTTCATCTAAAAAAAAAGGTCCCCTCCCTTCATTAACCCTGGCAGACCTGTCCCCCCCACTCCCCCTCCTCACAGCGCAGGTCTCCAGCAGTCCGACAGGGTTTCAGGAGAGGGGGCAGGGGAAGGGGGGGTTCGTCTCCGGGTGTAGAAGTCGGGTTTCAGCCATGTTTGTTATTAAAATCAATGCAGTTATTCCAAATGACTTTTCTTGGAGCGATTTAGTGTGTCAGCAGCCGTTGAAGAATCCTAGAAGAGTCTGAAGCTGTCTGGAGAAAAGTGATGAACGATCAGATAAACCTGCTCGCTGGTTTCTAGTTTCTGGGGTTTTTTTCCGTTCTTAAGGCGCTTCATAAAAGAAAGAGGAAAGAACTGAAGTCATCTGTGTCAGACTGTGTCACAGGATGTTTTAAACCCTAGTTTATCTTCACAGGGAGGGAGGGGGTGGTGGGGTTGTGGTTGGGAGGAGGTGGGCGGGCGGGCGGGCAGGGGGGTTCGGTGGGTCTAGGCAGGTCTCGGTAAGTCTATTTGGGGTCCTGGACCGAGTGCTCTGGTCTTAGGAGGTCTTGACCAGGTCGTAGACGTAGATGTGAAAGTCGTCGTCGAACTTGATGAAGTAGACGGAGGGTTTGGCCTCCACCTGGTGGATGACCATGCCCGACCGCTTCCCTCCGTCCTCTTTGGCGTATTCCACCTGTTTGCCCACCAGACTGTCCACCACCTCGCCGGGCTCCCGCTCCGCCGCCACGCTGTCATCTGCAGACACACAGAGAGGGAGACAACGACTGTTACTGCTGTTATTATCCTGATTATTACACAGACACATGTGTCCAAAAGTATGTGGACAGCTGAACACTGGACGTTAATCTGCTGCTGGAAACAGCCTCCGCTCCTCTACTGGTTTCAGGTTTCCTGCCAGATGTTGGATCCTGTGACCTTGATAATGAAGCCCAGCTCACAGTCGGAGCTCCGGTTCATTCCAGGAGTGAGTGTGGGCTGAGGTCAAACTATTTCACACCAAACTGGGAGCTGGCTTTTTGTGCACAGGAGCACTGACATGTTGAAACAGGAAAGAGACAAACACACAACTTGGGAGACGACTCGTCTGAAAGATTACGGAGTGTTGGAAGATTAAGATTTTCCTTCATTGTAACTAAAAAGATCACCAGAAGTTTACTGAACTATATGAACAGACTGTCCACATACTTTTGACCACATCATATATTTCTCTATGGATGTCAGTCAGAAGAAAGCAAAATGCAACTCATAATGTTTTTACTGATATCTGCTGTTGGTTGTCATGGAAACTGAAGACAAAGTTCTACTTTTGTGCAACAAATGTGAACAATAAATTATTTTTTCCATGTTTTGTACATGTTTTCAGCGTTTCAGTAACGTTTTGTCTTTGTCAGTAATTAACATTAGTTAACAGAACAGATTTATTACTAAATTCATCAATTAACACATAAAAAACTGCTACAAATTCAAAGACTGCAACAGCTGTAGCTTCAAAACGATCAGAGGACGAAACAAGACACTCGAACTAACAATAATCAAATGTCTAAAATGAGTCTGAACCAAACTACAGCAGCTCATAACAGGCTCTGCTGGTCTGAGTGTGAAGACTCACTGGAGTCGGGCATGATGCGCAGGTCTCCCTCCTTGTAGTCGTCCAGCAGCTGGTACATGTAGAGGACCGGGTCTTTCTCGTAGGTGATGTAGAACCAGGAGGTCATGATGGGGGCCCGGGCCAGAACCATCCCCCTCCACTCCTCCTTCGGCCCGTCCTCCGTCTCGAACATGTGCTCCACCGCCTTCCCGATCATCGTCTCCGCCAGCAGCGAGTCGCTCACACGGGCCGGAGCTGAGAAACCAGACCAGAGTCTCTATCAGACCAGATCCTGACTGGAGGTGAAACCGTATCAGGATTTCATATCAGGATTACAGTGACTGACGTTATAACGGTTGTCAGTATTATCACAGTATCGTTCAAATGTGCTGAAAAGGTTCAAAAAACACGGAAATCATTTCACCAAGTTTTATATCGAAAAACACAAATAAAATTAGCAGCACTTTGTGTTTACATAAACATTCAAATAATAACATGGTGAATAACTAATGAAAACATACTAACATTAGAGACGACACCGTGTGGCCATGAAAGGAACACCCGTCTCCTCTACTGGACTCTACTGGATTCTACTGGATTCTACTGGACTCTACTGGATTCTACTGGATTCTACTGGACTCTACTGGATTCTACTGGATTCTACTGGACTCTACTGGATTCTACTGGACTCTACTGGATTCTACTGGATTCTACTGGACTCTACTGGACTCTACTGGACTCTACTGGACTCTACTGGACTCTACTGGATTCTACTGGATTCTACTGGACTCCTGTTCTCATTAAACTGTCACTTCTTCTTCTTGTTCAGTAACTTACAGGAAAAGACTGAAAACAGGCCTGTGTTAAACAATACAAGGGGCGGTGTTGTTGTTGTGTTGTTGTTGTTGTGTTGTGTTGTTGGTGGTGTGTTGTTGGTGGTGTGTTGTTGGTGGTGTGTTGTTGGTGGTGTGTTGTTGTTGTGTTGGTGTGTTGTTGTTGTGTTGTTGTTGTGTTGGTGTGTTGTTGTGGTGTTGTTGTGGTGTTGGTGTTGGTGTTGTTGTGGTGTTGTTGGTGGTGTGTTGTTGGTGGTGTGTTGTTGTGTTGTTGTTGGTGTTGTTGTGTTGTTGTTGTGGTGTTGTTGTTGGTGTTGTTGTGTTGGTGTGTTGTTGTTGTGGTGTTGTTGTTGGTGTTGTTGTGTTGGTGTGTTGTTGTTGTGGTGTTGTTGTTGTTGTGGTGTTGGTGTGTTGTTGTGGTGTTGTTGTTGTGTTGTTGTGGTGTTGTTGTGGTGTTGGTGTTGTGTTGGTGGTGTTGTTGTGTTGTTGTTGTGGTGTTGGTGTTGTTGTGTTGTTGTGGTGTTGTTGTTGTTGTGTTGTTTAAAGTTCCGTTGAGACAGTGAAACTGATCCAGCAGGTCCAGTTGTGGTAACTTATCATCAGAAACGCTGCACGCTGGTTTGTAATATTAACAGACTGGTTTCTAAACGCTGGTTACTGGTGAGCACATGTGAAACACGTCTGAAATAAGCATGAAGTGAACTGTGTGAGCTGTCTGCGGACGCAGAACACGGAAATCATGACTCGGCCTTTTCTCCTCTTAGAAGGTTGAATAATCTCAGTCGCTGCCTTCCACCATGTTTTCATTGATGCAAAACAAACAAACCCACGTCGCTGCGTCTGGGAGACTGTTGCTAACTCTGGTCCACGCTGGACAGTGTTTACTGTGAGCACAGTGATCAAACACGGTTTTGTCAGGAATCTTACCGCGATTTATCATGAAACCTTTAATCTCTAATCATGACTGTCGAGACCTTTTCTTCTGGTCTGATTTCTGCTTTAAGCTTTGCTTTTTGATGCAGAACCTGTAAAAGTTTTTGTATTTTTATTTGAATTTTATTTCTTTTTATAATATTGAAGAGTGTGATGGTGATGAGTACAGCTCCCATTTTCATGGGAGTTCTGTTGAGACAGTGAACACTAAAACACTACAGCTCCCATTTTCATGGGAGCTGTAGTGTTTTTGTTTACTAACATTGTAGTTTAACGGTGAAGGTTTCAGAGTCTGAGAGCAGCTGCTGTATCGGAGCCAAAGCTGTCTGAGAATATGGAAAGAAGTTCCTCACCCACTCTGTCGGGCAGGACCTCCAGCCCCACCACCCGCTCGTCGCTGTACAGCTCCAGGCCGTAGATGCAGTCGAAGCCGTCGTACTTGATCAGGTAGAGTGAGGGGTTAACAGGAACCTGGTCCAGGACCGTCCCCTTCCACTGGGACGACTTACCTGCAGGACAACAGGAACTTGTTAGCAAACAGTTGTTTATTTCCACATCCAGCAGTTACGGAGCAACATTATCATTCATTTAGAGTCGTGTTTCTGTCCAGTATTCACTCTCTTTTAGCTCTTTTTTACTGTCCCCCAACTCCTGAGGGAAACATCTGGCTCTTTAACTATGTTCACCAGCTAGTCTACAGCTAACTGTGTCTGTTAGCGGGTAGCGTACGGCGGCGTTTTACAGCTTTTTCTTTGAAAACGACGCTATGAGAGACGCTGAGAGTGAACCAGAACAGTAAAGTTGCAGCCGGACAGATAAACAATGAGCTGAAAGTCACTATAAAGCTCCGTAAAGCCGAGAGGAGCTGCAGAGTCACTGATGACTCTCTGTAGGTTCATCACTACCAGCCACGATAGATATAACATTATATATATATTATAGTAATGTCTGTTGGCTCTGACTAGCTCAACATCTGGTCACAAACTTTGTGAACAGTCATGAGATGATTTTTCTTTTCTGTTATAATAATTTGTCTTTTCAGGACTTCCCCGTCTGTATGATGGAATTATGGGAATAAAAAGGACAAACTCAGCTGAACAGGTGTTTACAGGCAGTAAACTTCAGCTTTATGTCCCAAAAATATAAAAATAACCGTCTGTAAATCCGACTTACTGCCCTCCTTCCAGATGTGCTGGATCCTGCAGCCGACGATGTTCCTTCTGGGCTGAGCCAGTGTCTTACTGGGACCAACACTGGTCCTCTGTTTCCTGCAGGGAGGAGAGAGAAGACAGTCAAGGAGAAGGAGACGGCAGGAGAGAAGAGGAGGAGGGAGGGGAGGATAGAGAAAAGGAGGAAGAGCAATAAATAGTAAAGAGAAGTAAAGAGACGGGACAGAAAAAAACAGGAATTGAAACAGGAAAAAATAAAATTAAAGGAGTAAAGAAAGTAAAATATGATTTTATTTAGTCTTTCAGTTCAACAAAACCAAGCATTGACCCGACTTACTTGTGTGAATTCTTCTTCTTCATCATGTTTGCAGACACGCCTGAATGCCCTGAAACACAAACACTCATCTTCATCACTTTCACAGCATCCATCACAGCCAATCATCAATCCTCAGACGTCCGAGCCGACCTTGAACGCACCGACGAGGCGAGTTTTCAGTTGAAGGGAAACGTCTCTGAGATCATCAATGAAAAGTTACTTTATTATTAAATCAGATGGTTTCAGTCTGTTCTGATTGTTGCTTCCAGTTCTTTTATTGATCTCATCAATGACAGATTATAAGATTATTTTCATTGTTGAATGATTGTTTGGTTTATCAAAAAAAAAAACAGTGAAAAATATTCTACAATCTTTAATCTGTTTGTTTTTATTTCTTTTAATCTTTTTTATATTTTACTTATAGATAATAATATTATTATCATTATTAACAACAACAACAACAACAATAATACATTTATTTTCACAGCACTTTTCAGAACAGTTTAAAAAGCTTAAAAGTCTTTTACAAGAAATATTAAAATATAATGTTTTGATCGTTTTAGTTATTGTTTATAATTTGGTCTTTGAACTGTTTTAGTTTCTCTTTGGGATTCATAAAAGTATTTAATCAATACATCATATCTAAGATGATTCTTCACTATTTATTTATCCGACTAAAACTTCAAAGCTTCAAATAACCAAATAATTTGGCATTTTTGCTTAAAAAAAATTATTTGATAATCAAAACAGTTACCAATAAACTCTCTATCGATCGACTGATTGATTAATGATCAGTGTGATCACTGAATCAGTGTCAATTATTTTGTTTCTGTCAGTTTGGCGCGCAGCTCTAAATACTACATTACCCATGAGCCTCAGCTGCTGTTGCTATGGAGATGAAGATGTGAGTCAGAGGTGACGTGAACTCAGAATGCTTAAACCTGTCGCCGTGGTTACCGAAGCTGCCTGGATGTGTCGTCAGGTTTCTCAGAGAACCACAACAGAATGCTGAAGCTCTGTGATTGGATGTTTGTTAGTGAAATGCATCCTGGGAGTCGTAGTTAACTTTTCTCCTTCAGGTTTGGACTTTTTATCAGAGAACCGGATGTTTTCATGAAGCTGCAGACGTGGCGTGTTTGAGGTGTGACGTGTTCGGTGACTCACCCCCGTCCGCTCGAGGCCGCGGGGCCGCTGGGCTCTTGAATGGGGTCTTCATTCATCCACCTGTAGGGGGGCAGCCTGCCAGGCCACCGGTCGGGGGCCAAACGCTGGGAGCCGGACTGTGTGACGCCGGGTCAGTGGAGGTGGTGGGTGGGGGGGGGGTCGGTGTGAGGCGTGAGGAAGAGGGGGGAGGGGATGAGGATGGAGGGAGGGGGCAGGGGGCAGGGGGGAGGAGGAGGAGGAGGAGGAGGGTAGGGAAAGGAGGGAGGAGGAAGAGGAGGAGGAGGAGGAGGAGCACCAGGAATTAGGCCGGGCCCTGGACAAGCTGCATACAGGCCGGGTACAGACTAACACCTGGAGTCTGAGGTGAAGTCACAGCTGATGAGGAGACGAAGCGTTCGGCCTGAAGACAGAAACCAGAGCGAGAAGATTAGAAACTACAGCAGAGAGTCTCTTTTACTTCCTGTTTTCATTCACACGTAACAACAACAACAACAATAACAATAACAGCGGCCGACGCTTCATACGAGTGTTTATTTTCTACTTTGACAGCTTGTTCACAGTTAAACGTATCGACCGTCTTTCTCTGCTGCAGCAGAAACAGCGACTGTAAACTGTTTCTTCTTCGCTGGTTTTCTGTGTGGCTGACTTCCTGTCTGTCTGTCCTCTGCACATGCCCAGTAGGAGGAGGAACTGTTTGTGTTTGTGAGAGACTTTTAACCGGCTGATTCTGTTCAGTTGAACGTTTCTCCTGTCGGGAGGAAACATTCGATCTCTGTGACTAATCTGATTATTGTTTTACAAAGACGACTGCAGGTCAACAGGCAGAGGTCAAAGGTCAGGGAATCCTCCGTCCTGCTGCTGTTTATATGAATTAAAACCATCTCAGTCTGAACCAGAAACAGCCTCCAAATCAAACTGATGACAGTTTTTATCTTATTTTATTATATTTGGAGGATTTTATTCTCTTTATATTAATATGATTATTTTATCTAGTTGAACCTGATAAAGTGGAATCTGGGTGGTTTTATTAGTGAAGAATATTAATAACATCATCAATCATTTTCATTTCTTTAAAGGAATAATTCTCTGATTTCAGTTTCTTCGGTGTAAACATGTTTCTGCTTTTCTGTGATAATAAACTGAATATTTTGATTTTATTGACCAACAAACAACCGATCGATCAGATCTGATAACTACTCTATCAACTAATCCTTTTGTCTATAAAATGTCTGAAAACAGTGAGAAATGTCGACATTGAGCCCGACGTCACGTCTTATTTAGTCTGATCGACCAAAACCCAAAGACGACGGCGATACGACATCATCAAACATCGAGCGTGTTCCCTCCCTGCCTCATCAACAGCCAATCATATCCCTTGATAACGCAGCAAGCTACTATTGACACGCAGGCAGCCAATCATTGATCAGGTGTGTCGATCGGTCGCAACTTCGACATGTGACACGACAACAGAAACAGCGTCGAGCGAGACGACGAGGAAATAAACAGATCAGCTGTGAGCACGTTAACGTCTGTGGTGGACGTCGTGCCGTCAGGTCACATGACCTCCTCAAATACGTCAGAGATGTTCAGCAGGTTGGAGCTGCAACGATTAGTCGATTAATCGATTGAGTTTCATTTCATCTTCTTTGGTTCCAGCTTCTGTTTTTCTTTGTCAAACATGTAAATTGTAAATTGAAGATCTGAAGGTTTTGGACATTTTTCTATATTTTTTTCATTTCAGAGCCAAAAAAAACTGATGATGAAAATAATCAGCAGATGAATCAATAAAGAAAGTGATGTTTAGTTGCAGCTGGATGTTGTTTTATAACCTGCAGGTTTAACAAATAAAACAGGAAATGGAACAAATGAAAAAAAGGTCAATAAAAACCAAAACGAGGCAGAAAAGTCAGCATGAGAATCATCATCATCATCCTGCTGTCAGTCATCAGAGGCAGAAACACACACGACATGTAAAAATCTGGATGAACTTTAATCCAACAGGCAGCCGGAGGAGGAAAATCCCCCCCCCCCCCCCCCCCCCCCCCCCGATACCCAGAAACAGTCTGTCTCACAAGGTCACCAACAGCCAACGACGACTACACGGAAACACACACACACACACACACACACACACACACACACACACACACACACACACACACACACACACACACACACACACAGAGAGCTGCTGCTTCAGAACGTAACCCAGAAACACACAAAGAGTTGTGAAAAGCTGCAAGCTGCAAGAACAACAACAACAACAACAACACAAACCACAGAGCTGCTGCTGCTGCTGCAGCCGCTGCTGCTGCACACATGCAGCGCTGCAGCAGTAACACAACACCACAGCAGCACGCTGACGTCACGGCAGCTCAGGTTCAACCGGGATTAAAGCCAGACGCCCAGCAGGAGGACGAAGGTCTGCTGCTTCAAACATCTTCACACTGAAAACACCAGCGAGGTTTCACTGCTGCTGCTGAAACCTCAAACTAGTGGCTTCATTGATCAGCTCATCACTGAAGTCAGACGTCTTTGTCTTCTGTCACAGTAAAGTGAACGACTTCCAGTTTTAAGACTGTTGGTCAAACAAAACCAGACAGTTAAATTATTGATCAATCTGTCTATTGTTTGATATTATTATTTAATCGTTTAGTTTATAAAACATTAGAAAATAATGAAAAAGCTGCAGAAACAGAAACTTAACTGCCAACTATTCTGATCATTGATTTATTGTTTTGAGTCGTTTTTTTAATGGAAAAAAAAGTCCAAATTCTCTGATTCAGCCTCTTAAATGTGAATATTTTCTGGTTTCTTTCGTCTCTTTGACAGTAAACTGAACGAACAAAACAAGACATTTGATGACGTCAAATCGGGAAACACTGAACCACATTTTTCCACCAAACAACTAATCGATTAAACGAGAAAATCAATCAATTGGACAGATGTGACAGATGTTGGGTTTCCTGTCACATGTTGACGGGAGAAGCTGACGATCATCAGACGTCTCACGTTACCCGACTGTAGTTTCGGAGACAGTAAAACTGGTCCAGCTGCTGAAACTACAGGACATCAGATCCAGGATGTTCCAGCTGAGGACGTCAGGATCTGGATCACAGATCCTCAGCAGTGTTCCTGCTGTCTGACTGCACGCTGCTGCTCTGCTGCATTTATTTATAGCGAGCATCAGGTTTAAGCTGCAACTAAACCATCCGTTAATCTGTCAATTATTTTCTCCGTTAATCAATTAGTGGTTTGGTCCGTGAACATCATTAACTGGTGAGAAACGTCCGTCTCGGATCACGTTGACGTCCTCAAACGTCCTGATCGACAGTCAAACTGTAAAGATATTTATTTACTATCACAGCTGACTGAAGAAACCAGGAAATATTCACGTTGAGAAGCTTTAGCCAGAAGATCAATGACTCAAAATGATTCATTGATTATCAAAACAGTTGATCGATTCATTGCTGCAGCTCTGCATACATCTGTACAAAAACTGAGGAAACGTTTTGACATTTACATGCAGAGTTCAGCAGGTTTCCTCACAGCTCTGATCAATCAATTACTACAATTTACAGATGAATCTGTCAGCTGTTCTTTTGATTAATCGCTTCATTGATAAAATAACAGATAATAGTTTTAAGTTGCATCTTTGGCTTTTAGGAAACAGTGACTGACTTCTTTCTGACATCAACCGAAACATAACCACTAATCGATTAATCTAAAAATAATAATCAACATTGATAATGAGAATTATCATCAGTTGCAGTTTGTCCTCAGTATCTGACTGACCTCACCTGAGGCTCAGCGTACCTGACAGCAGGTTTGCAGACTTTTACCTGAGTGTCCTTCTGCGTTTATCTTCCTCACAGTGTTTGATGACCCCTCACACCTCTGCACACTAACAATCACAGAGTGTGTGTGTGTTGAAGCAGAGGACACTTAAAGTAATTCCTGTGTTTGTGTTAATATATCTGAGCTGCTGCTGCTGATACCCATCCAGAGGTCACCGTCCCCGCTCCCCGTTACCTGCCCGTCTCTACCTGCCCCGCTGCTCGCACTGATGTTAAAATATGCGCACAGGTAATTAGTGAGCCCTGCAGGCGGCAGCCATATTGCGCCACTATTTACAAACCCCGCATCCGCGCAGAAACGGCGCAGACGAACAAAGAGCGGAGGTCTGTGCGGGAATCTCAGGCGCTAAGCTAGCTGCTCTGCGGTAAAATGTCCGCGCGAACAAACAGCTCGTGAAACGGCTCGTGCAGCGGCGCCGGAGGCCTCAGTTTCTTACCGATACAGCAATCAGCGTCGCCGCATAACCTCGATCAACCGCCGTGACTCCAACTGATCCGCTCTGCCTCTGTTTAGCTGGCCGCTGCGCCAAGCTAGCTGCGCCAAGCTAGCTGCGCAAAGCTAGCTGCGTAAAGCCAGCCGCGCTAACATGGAGCAGGGTGGAAGAGAGGCGGCGCGCGCTTCAAAATAAGAGCACGAATTTTGATGCAGTGAAATAAAGATTTTTAATATCGATTAATCTGTTGATTATTTTATGGAATAATCGGTTAGTTGTTTGATCCATAACATGTCAGAAAATGGTGAAAACTGTTGATCACTGTTACCCAAAACCCAAAATCATCAAATGTCTTGTTTTGTCCACAACACAAAAATATTCAGTTTACTGTCATAGAGACTAAAGAAACCAGAAAATATTCACATTTAAAAAGCTGGAATCAGAGAATTTGTACTTTTTCTTTTTTTTTAAAAAGTGACTCAAGACAATTAATCAATTATAAAACAGTTGATTAATTTAATAGTTGACAACTAGTTGATTAATCATTCCTAGTTCCAGGTGCTCAAATGTTTTAAAATACAACACATTGAAAGACACCAAACCACTTATTTTACGGCAATACTTTAACTGCATCGAGCTCATAATACTTATGTACTTTTACTGTAGTAGGATTTTTCATGCAGGACTTAAACTTGTAATTGAGTATTTTTATATTGCTGTATTAGTACTTTTACTGTAGTAGAGGATCTGAATACTCCTTCCTCCACTAATTAAACCTCATTAAATTTGGAACAAACCTTTGTCAGCGCTTGTACGCAGTCTTTTATTTTAAACCTTCTAACCGGAGGTGTAGTGTTTCCCGCCGGTTACCTTGACGCGGGTTGTTGTTGTGCGGGTTCTTTCACCGCCGAGTCCCGCCTTTCTCCTCTTGCTAAATAGTGATCCCGAAGAGTGACGGCGGCGCGGTTTGCTGCTGACCTTCCTGCGAAATACTGAGACTCTCTGTTGACCTGTTTTTTTCTCTCAGTCGGAGCAGAACAGCAGAACAGCTCAAACACGAACAGCATCTGGTCTTTTTTGTGAGCTCGGAATTTAAATTTAACGACACCGCACGCGTCACACATCGTTAAGTTAATCAAACCGCCACTGCATTGTAGTGCGGCGGCAGCGCGGCAGGCGGCGCTGTTGGCTGGATACAACGAGAGGCGGTAACTGTAAATGTTTTAACTGATCCAGAGTCAGATCTGATAGCTGCTAACTGTGTAACAGAGAAACCTACTTAAATAAGCGCTGATCTGGGAACAGCTCCAATCACTGTATCATACGTTGGAGGCGGCGCCGCGCGCCAGGGAAGTTGCGTTGGTTTGGATGCCATTGACGGTCCGTACGGGCGGTGTTTGTCGATATAAACAGTAATAGACGGAAGCGCCGCTCACCCGCGTAACCCTGCTGATAAAAACACAATGACAAACTGTTAAATTACAATCAGAGCGGAGGAATTTTGGTGAAAAACGAAAGCCGAACCTCCTCTTACAGTTTACCGCTCCGTTAGCGAGTTTAGCTGAAGTCCATGATAGCGCAGACACGTAGCTATAATCCACACAGCGGGACACCCTGGAAGAGACGGAGGCACCTCAGGAGGATGGACGGCAACACGGACTCCATGTGAAAATCGTCCCGGCAGGATGTGAGATGAACCGGGAGAAAACAGCGACCGAGGCCAACGACATCATGTTGGTCCGGAGCTCGGTGAGTTAGCCGTGTTAGCACTGTCAGCTAACGGAGGTCTCTACGAAAATAACCGTTAAAAATTAAAGATAAACAGTTGACAGCTGCCGGAATCGGGTGGATAACATTATACAACAGTAACACAATGGAGACGCTCCTCTGTCATGTAGGTGAACGACGGTTCATAATTCGGACGGTTAACGTTAGTTAGCTCGAATGTGATGTAACTCAACGTTAACCGGTAATTCTCTTTTTCACTTAACTTAACGTTAGCTAGTTAACGGTAAGTTCAGGTCAAAGGACGATTTCACAGTTTATCAAGTGAGTCTTAAACCAACAGTCAGGAGCCTAAATGAACATTAATGCTGTTTTGTTTGCTGTAATCATTCCTCCTGTTCATACTGACCATTAGAAGATCCCTTCATAATGCACTTACAATGGAAGTGATGGAGGACAAATGTATTTAAAAGTTTATCTGAAGCTAATCTGAAGCTTCAGCGTCTAAATGAGTCAAATCAAGTAGATATCTTTCAACGTTACAGTCTTTTTAGTGCCAAAGTTCCCCTTTTTGTTACTATACTTCCACCTGCAGCTCAACAAAGAAACACTGTCCGACGAAACACAAAGAGGGAATTTGATGCTAAAAAGACTGTAAATGTGTCAGATATCCACTTGATATGACTCAGACTGCTGAAGCCTCATATAAGCTTCACATCAACTTTTAAATGACTGTGTGGACACACTGTGGATTTGAAGGATCATTTAATATCCAGTATGAACAGGAGGAATGATTACAGACACCTGACTGCTGGTTTAACTTGTCCTTTAACCACAATAATTAGATAACGCTGCCTAGTTTCATGGGAACATATCTGACTGCTCTCTGTGTGGAGGAGTCAGATGTTTACCTGATGGCAGTTTGAACACCTGTTTGCAAATGAAGGCTGTTTATCAGCAAATGTACACAAACAAACTCTACACAGAACAAACTTTGACTCTGTTAAATGAGAACTTTCATATCGATTTACTATGGTATCAATTTGCATGTAACTGATTCCTCAACGGGCCCTTCATGTCGGTTTAGTATTTTACAGCTGCGTCATATAAACTAAATATAAAAGGTGAAACTTTGTGTTGAAAGCAGCTTCTACTGGGTCTCTGCCCTTTCAATGAAAACATGATGCATTTGACAGTAAATACTTCTATATATAATTATCTCATTCTTCCATATGTGTAGTTAAAATAAAGTTTTCCACTGGACTATTAGTTGTGAAATACATTCAGCTTCACATCAGATAGTTTAAGACCACAACTAACTATCACTTTCGTTTACAAAAAGTGAGAAATGTAAGTTCCCACAGCCCCAGGCGATGTCTTCAAACGCCTGAATCTCTATGAGCTTCAGTCTAAAACCCAAATACATTCAGTTTACAGTGATATAACAGAGAAAAACAGAGAAATCCTCACATTTGGAGAAACTGGAACCAAAGATCTTTTAGTGTTTTTGTGTGAAACATCACAGTTAGTGATCAGCTGGAGGACGTCTGGCTTACGTTTCTCAGTCTGATGCCACTCTGTCTCAAGACAAGGCTCTGATTCATTTTCTGTCAACTGACAAATCAATGAATCAATGTTTCAACTCTAAAATAGTAAAGAAATACTTGTAGTTTTCATTTTGATTCCACGTGACAAATTAAATGTCATCATGCAGCTCTCTCTCTCTCTCTCTCTGCAAGGATGAGAAACACTCAGACTACAGTACAGTCGGTATCAGCTGACTGTTGTTTACCTGTGAAGCCACATCACAAACAGCCTCACTGATAATAATATGAGGAAAGTATAGAAGAGCAGATACAGGATATCAGCTTATTTAGACTGTTTAGTTTGTTAAAGCTGCTCTGGTTGAAACGTAAACACACGTTTAGCATCTGCAGGTTAAGCTAACCTGTTGTTGCTAACTGTGGAGCTAACCTTCACTTTACCAGCAGCCGGTGAAACAACAGACGAGACTTTTCTTGGTCTTGAGAAGCCGCAGCATTTATTAACAGACACGCTGTCGTGAGACTGATAACTTCCTGTTAACCTCTTCCTGCTCTGCTCTACCTCCACCCTCACTTTTCCGCCGCTCGCTCTCTCGCTCAACCGCTACGCACACACATGAAGCGCTGCCCCGTTCTTTAAAAGGTACAGATTTAGATGAGTTAATATGTGTCATCACCGACAGCTGTGCAGTTTTCACATCTGTCAGATTCGATGCAGCGTGGTGTATCATCTACGTAGAGCATAAAACTCACACTCAGAGTTTGGATATTCAAATAAAATGTTGGACAGTAGATGATTTGAATATTGTCATGGATAACAGCGTTTTCTACCTGTCATCAGTTTGTACGCTTATACATTTAAGTTTTTGCCCACAAACTTTGCTCCAAGTTTGCATGTTTCACACACTGAACAGCAGCCTGAACATTCAGATTTCTGACTGCAGAACCTGCTCGACAAGTGAGTGTTTTCCTCCACAGACTCTGCAGCTCCGAGTCTACAGGTTCAAACTTAAAGGATCATTCTGCTGATTTTCTATATTTGTCTCTTTCAGAAATAATAAGTAACTTCAGATTGTACAACGACACACGATACATAAATTACTACATAGATTTCTTAAAAACATGACTTTATTTCTTCAGCTTTTAAATGTTCTGCTAAATCTCTCATCCAATGATGGCAGCAGACCGTTTCTGTATCACAGATGATGAGAGTAGCGAGGTCAAAGGTCACATTCATCTTCATCAGCCAGTCATACTGTCGGAGCAGGATGTTAAGAGGAGAGCAGAAGAAGACTTTCGTTTCGATCTGATCGGACAGGAAGTGAGGTGATTCCCGCAGATGAATCTTTAATGCTTCTTCTTCTTCTTCTTCTGGCCGCAGCACGGCCGAGGACGAGCCAGAGTGACTCATGCGGTGGTGGTGATCTTCCTGGAGTTCTTCGCCTGGGGGCTGCTGACCACGCCCATGCTGACTGTGAGTAAACACGCCAAAACATCCCCTTCATGAGGTAAACATGCACCAGCAGCTGCAGGGTGTTTATTTGGTTTCACACGTCTCTCTGTGATGAAGACGAGTCTCTTCTGATAACAGATGTTTTTGTGCTTCTCCTCATTTCTGTCCTTATTTCTGTCATAGTTGTTGTTGTTTGATGTTCAGATGATCGGTTGGATTTCTGGCAGATCAGAAATGAATTTTAAGTCGTCTGTCTACAGTTTGATCAGATCCTTGATCACATTTCCAACATGGCTGCTGTTACAAACTGTCGTGAGCTTGTTTTGAATCTGATTGGAGGATGTTTGCTGTTGTGGTTAAACCGTCGAGATGGAAAAACTTAATCTTCACATCAGAATCCTCCAGACATCTGCAGCTCCACATTCGTTCATACTTACTGTTCTCTTTCTATTGTTGAGGATGATGTCGTCTTCTTTGAATAAACTTTATCGGTTTCATGTTTATATTCAGGTGTGAGCTCAGCCAGTCAGTCAGTGTAAGAGTGAAAGTTGCACGTCTGGCTGTGCAGAGAGGGAGATTAAAAACGTCTAGTGTGAGTTCACACGACATAAAAGCTTTGATAAGATGCAAAGCGTCTCTGATAAAAACATGATCCTCGACTCTGAAGGTTCATCAGACGCCAAAACATTTTCCAGCTGTGGAAAGACTCAGACAGTGGAGATGCATCGTTCATGTTAAAGTCCCTGAATGTGAGCTTGTGTATATTTGATTGGATAACATGGTGCTTTGCTGCAGGCTCAACTTTTATGCAGACGACCCTCTGATTTATAATTATCAAAACAGCTGGCAATGCAAAAAATGGAGGCAAAGTTAAATTTGTCTCCTTTGTTGCTGATCTGATGTTGTGACTCATAACTGTAATAAGATCTGAACCTTGAGTTTTCTGATTGCGGTAAAACTAACTGTGGTTTATCATGTAACACGAGTCACTTCCTCTTGATGGATTTTTATAACTTTTGAGCATTTCTTGCTTAAACTAAACATGTCCTGGACGATGAAGCTGATATTCATCTCAGCTCCCGTGAATGAAGTGAGGTTTGATAAAGCAGTTGTGAGGATGTGTCCCGTCACGTCTGCTGCTGCATCACACAGATAAAAAGCCTCAGTATGTGTGACTAGTGTGTAACAGCCGTGTTAACTAATGTTTCCATAGCGTATTTTTTACATTAGTCACATAGCTGGCTCATTAAAACACTCTTTAACACGCTCTATGGCCATCAGTGTGCGTGTGTGTGTGTGTGTGTGTGTGTGTGTGTGTGTGTGTGTGTGTGTGTGTGTGTGTGTGTGTGTGTGTGTGTGTGTGTGTGTGTGCGTGTGTGTGTGTCTGTGTGTCTGTGTGTGTGTGTGTGTGTGTGTGTGTGTGTGAGTGAGTGAAGATAAGAAGTTAAACTGACGTCAGACCTGAAATTAAAAACACATGTTTGACATTCGGTTGTCGTTTCAGGTCCTTCATGAGACGTTTCCTCAGCACACCTTCCTGATGAACGGCCTGGTTCAGGGTGTGAAGGTAACACACACACACACACACACACACACACACACACACACACACACATCAATATAAAACCATCACATCAACCTTCTGGGCTCTGAGACATTTTTTTTCCTGTTAGTTTTAACACAGAAACATTTGTATGAACTCAGTTCTGTAAGTTACAAGCTACTAATCGACATCATCTCTTTCAGCTCAACATGAGATCTGTGAATATATGAGCTGCAGTGATGTCACATGACATTATAAAAAAGTTAGAAGACCAAGAAGTCAAAAGAAAAAGTCAAACAGAAGTTGAATTTTTCACCATTTGATCCGTTTTCCACAACAAACAGCTCTGTGTAAATGTTAAATGTCTTCACATTTGTAGCCTGAAGCTTCGGCTGACAAACAAAAACAACGTCTCTATTACTCAGAACAACAGTTATTTACATTTATATCAAAACCATCTGGATTCGTTTCTTCATTTCTGTTCAGTAATAAAATGTTTGCAAACAGAATAAAACCACATATTTGACTGTATGTGTAACGAGGATCACTTGAGACTGTAAAGAGTTGTTTGTACAGTTGATATTAGATAAATAAACACATAAAACATCAAATTATGGCTTTTACAATTTAGCTGATACGACCCCAGAGGCTTAAACGGACAAGTGTTGGTGAGAATATAATGTTGTCATAATTAAAAAATACAACATTGGACGGAGGCTGATTTTATGGGGGGGGTTTTTTAACGTTTGTTTTTTCTGTGTGTGACGGTTCAGGGCTTCCTGTCGTTTCTGTCGGCTCCTCTGATTGGTGCTCTGTCAGACATCTGGGGCAGAAAGTCCTTCCTCCTGATGACGGTCTTCTTCACCTGCGCCCCCATCCCCTTCATGAGGATCAGTCCCTGGTGAGACAGGAAACAGTCTGAGGAAGGAACAGAAGCTTAATTATTTAACTCGAATGTCATTTAAGTCCAGTTTATTTATTTATAGAGACACATTTAAAAACAACAACAACAACAGGAGTCAAAGTGCTTCACAGAAACATGTGAAATACCGTTAAATAATTCAAACAAAACAAAAATAAATTGATAAGTAAAGAACTGTAACAGACAAAGTTAATTTTATCACGCTATTAAAAATTAAGAGGCTTAAAGTGATTCTATGAAGGAGGTTCTGCAGTCTGGGAGCACAGATGGAAAAAAAAAAAAACTGGCTCAGCTTTTTGGATCTGAGGATGTAAAATATGTTTCTCAGATTTTTAACATCGGGTTAAAAGTCGAGATTTCTGGCAGGTGTTCTAGAAATCAGACAGTCATGATGCTCCTCACAGTTTCCCCACAGTCACAGGTGACGTCTTCAAATGTCTTTATTTGTCCAACTAACAGAAATATTCAGTTTATTATTATAACGTCTGATGAGGAAAAGCAGCAAAATCCTCCCAGTAGAGAAGCTTCATCCAGACCACCGTCAGTTTGTTTCAGCAGCATTTATGATCGACCACTTATACAGTAAAATAAATATTTTTAATAAAACTGAGATGCAGGTTGATGAAGTTCTGCTGTGTTTGAATCATAGACTGTATAAAAATATGGACGTAGTTACCGTGACGACGCCCGTCGGTTTCTGAAGAGCGGTTTTGAAGCTCAAAGCGAGCCGCTCCGGCCGTCGCCATCTTGGCAGTGCGTGACGCTGCCTAACTCCCAGCCAATCAAAAATGGGTAAAGAGGCGGGGCCGAACGGCTGAAACAAGCCAGCTAGCGGCTGGCGGACCTGTCACTCAAAGCAGCCACGTCCTTCATTATGCAGAACTTTACGGCTTAATAACATTTAAACAGGTGAGTTATAAAAAAATTCACCCCCCGTACAGTTGTCATGAAAGAGGAAATTAGCTACAGAGACCAAAACCGTTTTTTGTACCAGACTGTAAACATGTTTATTTCTGCTGTAAAGTTGGGCATTTTAACATGGAGGTCTATGATTGACTCGCTTCTGGAGCCTCAAGTGGTCGTTCAAGGAACTGCAGGTTTTGGCCTCATGTAAAAGCCCCGGAGGTTGCTGCCTGGTTTGAATACGAGGATCTGTTTGAAGCAGTCATGTGACTTTAGATCCTGAATATTAAGAGTCCTTCACATATTTATGATTTCGTTCCTGTAACATCGTCAGATTCACGCTGGACGGGTTTTTAAGAAGACAATATTCAAAAACCGGGCGCCTACATTACCCACAATGCAACTGGATTTCTGACAGTTGGGTGGGAGATTCAGGTGTGTGATGCTAGTAGCGGCTAATGTAGCCTGGAGCTGCTAGTGAGGTCTGCTAACCTCACTACTAGCTGCCTTGAGTGACATCACTTGAGTCAGTTCATCAGATATCACACTCGCAGCCTTCACAGCTGGATCGTGCAGGTAGTTTCTGGACTCGGCAGCCGTGTGTCTTCAGCGTCTCAGACGGAGTCGTATCATTTTGAAACTAAGTGAATTTGTAGTTCAGGCCTGCAGACGTCCAGTCAGTGTGACGTGTCGAGTCAGCGGAGAATCTGCTGCTGCAGCCCTTTGTGTCTTCAGGCAGACTGTTGGGAGTTTAGAGTCACATGCTGCTCATGTGAGCGTCTGAGGATCAGAGCAGCAGCAGCAGCAGCAGCAGCAAACATGTTCACCAGAAACCTCTTTCCTCTCCTGCTCGTTCTGCATGGAACATGCACGCTGCAGATCCTCAGTGTGTTTATCAGAAATCAGCCGTGAAACATGAGCAGCAGTGGAGGCTCTGGATCACAAGAAGACGATATATAATATCTAGATCACTGATAGGCTCCTTTTTAAAAAACATTCTGAGTTTATTTTAGCTGTCAGGAGTCAAACATTTCATTCTATGTGATATTAAAAAGGTCTTGAATGTAATTTGGTGAACACTGTGCGTGTTGTATGTAAATCTGAGCTGTTTCCTGTGTGTGTGTGTGTGCATGCGTGCATGCAGGTGGTATTTTGCTCTGATCTCAGTCTCGGGGATCTTCGCTGTGACCTTCTCGGTGATCTTCGCCTACGTCGCCGACATTACAGAGGAGCATGAGAGGAGCACCGCCTACGGCCTGGTAATTACACCGCCGATGAGTAAAGACGCTGCTGTTTGTGTTTATCAGATGAACATTAACCGAACCAACCAGTCAGTATTTATACTTTTCATTCTTTTCTCTTGTAAAACCAAAAAAAATACAGTTTGAAAACTCTTGTGATAAATCTCGGCGTTGTGTCGCCCCGGGTTTCGTCTCTCAGGCTACAAACAGGCTTCCTCACATTACAGTCTCGTTCCTTCGTCTTCCTTCAGCTGGATGTTTTTCCTCTGTTTGTTTTCATTCATCTGCTGAAGGAGGAAAGTTTCTCTGAGCACAAAGAGAACGAACTTCCCAGTGAAGGAGGAGACATTTTTAAATGAAACATACAGTATTTACATTTAAATGAGATAGAAGAACGATTTCAATTTTAAGGATTTTAATGAGACAAGAAGAACTTTTTGGGGGGGGAAAGTGAAGTGGTGAAGGTTGTTGAGAGTGTGTGCAGCCTTAAAGGAATACCTGCAGACATGACTGAGGGCTGAAATAGACCTTCCCAACCAGGGAACCAGGTTTTAGACGGTTTGTTTGACATAATCAGACATCTAAAGACTTTCAGTTTGGAGTCTGATAACGTGAGATTTCTGATGTTTTATAGACTAAAAGATGAATTAATAAAATAATCAGTGTTTGCAGCTCTGCTCAGCTTTGTTTTTCAGGTTTAAAAAATACCGTATTGTCTCTAATATGAGTTCATGTGGACATAAAGGAGCAGCGCTGCAGACACATACTAACTAACAGTATACCGTGTGTATATACAGTATACTGTGTGTATATACAGTATACTGTGTGTATATACAGTATACTGTGTGTATGTACAGTATACCGTGTGTATATACAGTATACCGTGTGTATGTACAGTATACCGTGTGTATGTACAGTATACCGTGTGTATATACAGTATACTGTGTGTATATACAGTATACTGTGTGTATATACAGTATACCGTGTGTATATACAGTATACCGTGTGTATGTACAGTATACCGTGTGTATGTACAGTATATCGTGTGTATATACAGTATACTGTGTATGTACAGTATACCGTGTGTATATACAGTATACCGTGTGTATGTACAGTATACTGTGTATGTACAGTATACCGTGTGTATATACAGTATACCGTGTGTATGTACAGTATATCGTGTGTATATACAGTATACTGTGTATGTACAGTATATCGTGTGTATATACAGTATACTGTGTGTGTGTACAGTATACCGTGTGTATATACAGTATACTGTGTATGTACAGTATATCGTGTGTATATACAGTATACTGTGTATGTACAGTATATCGTGTGTATATACAGTATACCGTGTGTGTGTACAGTATACCGTGTGTATATACAGTATACTGTGTGTATATACAGTATACCGTGTGTATGTACAGTATACCGTGTGTATGTACAGTATACCGTGTGTATATACAGTATACCGTGTGTATGTACAGTATATCGTGTGTATGTACAGTATACCGTGTGTGTGTACAGTATACCGTGTGTATATACAGTATACCGTGTGTATATACAGTATATCGTGTGTATATACACAGTATACCGTGTGTGTGTACATACAGTATACCGTGTGTATGTACAGTATACCGTGTGTGTACATACAGTATACCTTGTGTATGTACAGTATACCGTGTGTATGTACAGTATACCGTGTGTATGTACAGTATACCGTGTGTATGTACAGTATAACGGAGGCTCTGCTGCTTCATGGTGTTTCCGTCTATTATGAAGCTCTGCAGTGAGACGCAGTCACAGGCAGGACAGGAAGTTCACACTAATATGGACTCTTTGAGTTGTCAGTGTGGTTTATGTTGAGCTTCAGAGAATAAAAGCATCATATCAACACATCTGAATTTATTTTTAGAATAATGACACCGCCCTCATTTATTCCATAAAGAAAAGTGTTTCTTATTCACTCACACACACAGATAATAAAATATAAGAAAATATGAGTCAACTGCACATAACATGAAGAGGAATTAATAACAAACATTAATAACATGAGTCTACTGACCACTTATGAAAGAAAGTAGTTGTAAAAAACATGAAAATCATTAAATTAAATAAAAATTATTGTTATTAAATTAGAGCTGCAACAATTAACTGATTAGTTGTTAACTATTAAATCAGTCACCAGCTGTTCTGATCATCGTTTAAACGTTTCTCTGATTCCAGCTTCTTAAATGTGAACATGTGAACAGTTCCTTTAGTCTCTGACAGTAAACAGTTAAAATGAAGAATGATGCAGATTCATTTAATAGTTGGAAACTAATCGATTAATCGCTGTAGAACAGAATCATTTCTCATCTTCATCTTTTATTTTGAAATCCACAGACGATCGCACCAGCGTGACGTCTGACTGGAGCTTCGTGTTCGTCCTGGTTTAACGAGCAGAGAACGAGCGTCTGTAATCAATGACACGTGTTGTCATCTGCTGCTTTAAGGACAGACTGATGACTGGGGTCATGTGACCACATAGTTTCATGTATGAGGAGACTCTTAGAGGTCGAGCTGCTGTTCTCTGTTTCTACTGAACTGAACTTTACTCATAAACACAGCAAACGGCCTCGTTAATTATCAGAAAGCAGCTTTAACACAAACGAGCTTCCAGACTGACGTTAATAGTTTTAGTTGGTTTAGTTAAATGCAAATCTTCCTCTTCCTCCTCCTCTTCCTCCTCAGGTCTCTGCCACCTTCGCCGCCAGTCTGGTGACGAGCCCGGCCATCGGCGCCTACCTGTCGGCGCGTTACAGCGACAGCCTGGTGGTCCTGGTCGCCACGGTGATCGCGGTGGCCGACATCGCCTTCGTGTTCTTCGTGGTCCCGGAGTCGCTGCCGGACAAGATGCGGCTGACGTCGTGGGGCTTCCCCATCTCCTGGGAGCAGGCCGACCCCTTCGCCGTGAGTCCATCAGATTATTGAATATCGATTATGAACGAATCATCTGCAGCTGCAGACGAAAACAAAGAAGAAGTGTCAAAATGTAACTAACGATCGGTGGTTTCAGCCTCGTTACTGACATTGATTAGCTACTTTATATAAACATGTCTGCCAGACATCAGCTGATTGATTGATTGACTGTATTGACGGTTGTTCGTGTGTTCAGTCTCTGCGTCGTGTGGGGAAAGACACCACAGTGCTGCTGATCTGTGTCACGGTGTTCCTGTCCTACCTGCCCGAAGCCGGACAGTACTCCAGCTTCTTCCTCTACCTGAGACAGGTGAGACGCACACACACACACACGCATGCACACACATGCACGCACACACACACACACACGCATGCACACACTCACACACATGCACACACACACACACACGCATGCACACACTCACACACATGCACACACACACACACACACACACACACACGCATGCACACACTCACACACATGCACGCATACTCACACATGCACGTACACACACACACACGCATGCACACACACACGCACGCACACACACACTCACACACGCATGCACACACATGCACGCACACACACACACACACACGCATGCACACACTCACACACATGCACGCACACACACACACACACTCACACACATGCACACACATGCACGCATGCATGCACACACTCACGCACGCACACACACACACACGCACGCATACTCACACATGCACTCACACACATGCATGTACGCACGCACACACACATGTGCACACACACTCACGCACACTCGCACACACACACGCACGCGCACACACTCACACACATGCACACACACACACTCTCACACACACAGGTCAGTTACATCACTATCTCAGTGTCTCTCCTCTGCTCCGCTGTGACGTCTATCCTAATTTGTCAGTCCCGGAGTTGGGAGTGTTAAAAGTGGAAAGTGGAATAAAATTAAAAGCGTAATAAAACAAAAACGGGATTTTTAAGACTCTTTCTACTTTTATTCGAATACAAATACTGGACACATCCCTGATCGAAACACAGAACGCGCTGAGACTTCAGGAGCCGCCGACGCCTCCTGCACTCAGCGAGCTGTCAATCAAACCGCAGGCTGCTGCTGCTGCTGCTGCTGCTGCTCTGTCCTACAAACCAAATACAGAAACTACATATCAGTCATAACTGAGTTAAAACCACAATCTGAATACTTGACATCTGTTTTACTATTTATACATTTATTACGCCACAGAAATGTATCATTTCCGTATCAAGTAAAAACAAGCTGCTCTTACACTAAAACTAAATGAAACAGCAGTTAAATCCAAACATGATGGAGAATAAAAACTCTAAAAGCTAAAGCAATAAGTACTGTCTCAGTTTAAATCATATATTTATATGTATTCAATTGTAAGTTATTATATTGATCTCAATATAAATATTAATAGACAGATGAAACTGACTCACATCTATGAACTGTAACATAACATATTTGTTTATTTTCAAGACAAAATAGCAAAAATTAACAAAATAAAACTGAATATTCTTCTGAATTACATGACGTTTATCCACATTTAACTCCATATTATTTATGTTCAATAAGTGTTTTTTTTTGTGGTCAAATAAACTTTAATGTATAAAATAAAGACATTACATGTTTATTATTATTATTATTTTGATGTTTTGGTACAATGATGCAGATCAGTGCAGGAGCTGATTAGTCGATTGATTGGCAACTCTTTGATGATCTTTGAGTTTTGGACTGTTGGTCGGACAAAATAAGACGTTTGATGACATCATCTTGTGCTGCAGGAAACTGTGATGGTTGTTTGTTTTTTGTCATATCGATAAAACATCTAATCAATGAAGATGAATTGATAATGACAGTCGTTAGATGCAGCCTGGTGGTGACAACAGGCTCAGCTGTAAATAATAATCAAATAAATGACTGTTAATGTTATTGATAACGTGTGTGTGTGTGTGTGTGTGTGTGTGTGTGTGTGTGTGTGTGTGTGTGTGTGTGTGTGTGTGTGTGTGTGTGTGTGTGTGTGTGTGTGTGTGTTTCAGGTGATCGAGTTTTCTCCTGCAGCCATCGCCGCCTTCATCGCCATGGTGGGAATCCTGTCTATAGTGGCTCAGGTACACTAACGCTCTGGTTGAAACAGGAAGTCTGCAGCTCTGTTGACAGTTTATATTCAGTGTGAAACCACAACGCTCACAGTGAAACACATCGTTATAGACTTAATAAGTTCACAACTTCTCACTCACATTCAAGCACAAAACACAAAATCATCCTTCACATCCGGATGCAAACGTGTTTTTTTTTATGTTTCTAGTGTTTCTAATGTTTGCTTCTGTTCTCCGTCAGACTCTGTTCCTCAGCGTTCTCATGAGAACCATCGGTAATAAGAACACGGTTCTGCTCGGTCTGGGCTTTCAGCTCTTCCAGCTGGCCTGGTACGGCTTCGGCTCCGAACCATGGTGAGTCCGCGGACCAGACTCATCGTGACTGTCTGTGTTCACACTCAATAACCTTTTCATTGTGCTTAAGCTTTTTAATTCTGCAAACACTGAAATGAAAAGATGTTTAATTGATCTTCCAGAAGCTCTTCAGAGTCCACACTGATCAGCTGTATTGATCAACTCATCAGTATTCTTGTTCCTGAGTAAAGCTGCAACTAATGATTATTTACATTATCCATTAATCTGTCTAATCTTTATTTTCTCCGTTCATCAATTAGTTGTTTTTGTACATTAAATGTCAGAAAACAGTGAAAAAATGTTGATCAATGTTCCTCAAAGACGACGTCATCAAATGATATTCAGTTTACTGTCAGAAAGATCAAAATAACCAGAAAATATTCACATTTAAGAAGCTGGAAGCAGAGAATTTGGACATTTTCCTCTTTATTGGTTCAATCCTGCTTCTTTAAACCAGACCGTTACTGTCGGCCTCTGAAAACATCATTCATGCCTTCATCTCTGCACTGGTTACCAGTGAAGCTCAGGATTGATTCAAGATTCTTTTAATCACTGATAAAGTCTCACACGGTCGAGCTCCTGCACATATTTCTGAGCTACTAAACCATTAAACTACCGAGCCGTCGCTGAGGTCTTCCAACCAAAACCTGTTGGCTGTAACACGTTCCAAACTAACAACCTCATCAGATCAGCTGAGTCTGTTTCAAAAACACTTGAAAACCTGCTTGTATAGATTGACTTTCCCATAACATTCAATGAAAAGGTGCTATATAAATAAAGGTTAACTTACTTAAAAAATGAATCAGTTATCAAAATATTTGGCAGTTAATGTAACAGTTGGCGACTCATCGTTGCAGCTTTGGTCCTGACAGGTGATCAGTTCTGGATGTTTATTTTCTTGATGATTGAAAGATGTCGATGTGTTTTCAGGATGATGTGGGCAGCAGGAACAGTAGCAGCAATGTCCTCCATCACCTTCCCAGCAGTCTCTGCTCTGGTGTCACACAGCGCATCACCTGACCAGCAAGGTCAGTCACACATGTACACCTGTAGACACACCTGTAGACCAACCTGTACACCTGTAGACCTGTCTGAAGGGAACAAAGGACTCATCTCTCTGTATTTCAGTTTCATGTGTTTGAAGCTTTCTAACCGTGTGTGTGTGTGTGTGTGTGTGTGTGTGTGTGTGTGCGCGCGCGTGCGTGCGTGCGTGCGTGCGTGCGTGCGTGCGTGCGTGCGTGTGTGTGTGTGTTCAGGTGTGGCCCAGGGGATGATCACAGGTATCAGAGGTCTGTGTAACGGTTTGGGTCCGGCTCTCTACGGCTTCATCTTCTTCCTCTTCAACGTGGAGCTGAACGACATTGATCCTGTGGCAGGAAGACCTGCACAGACCACAGAGGTACACACACACACACACACACTCTCTCTCACGCAGGCACACACACTCTCTCTCACGCAGGCACACACACTCTCTCACGCAGGCACACACACACACTCTCTCACGCAGGCACACACTCACATTTGAACAGAACCTGTCTGGAATCTCCAGTTCTATTGTTTCAGACTTTGACTTAGACTAATTGTTGATTAATTGATTAGTTCTTCTGCTGTTCCAGATCAGAATTAATGAGTCATCAGTTATTATTGGAATGATTGTTATTTACAGGAAGTAACGACAAATATGTGAAATACATTTAAATATATTGACATTTATTTCACATAGTTGGCAACTAATCAGTTAATCATTGCAGCTTTAATTTGAATCAAATCTCTTGTAAAGTTTTATTTTAAGTTTTTTGGATTCAAATTATTTTTGTTCACTTTGATTAAAACTAGTTTTTGTTTGATTCTTGAGAGATTTTGTTTAATGTTGATGAAAACTATCTAATCTCAAACTATCTTTGAATATTTAAATTTTTAAAAGTTTTCTGACTTAATAAATCTATTTTTTTTTCTGTGTGTGTGTGTAGAAGTCGATCATCCCCGGCCCTCCCTTCCTGTTCGGAGCGTGCGCCGTCTTGTTCGCTCTCCTCGTCGCCATCTTCATCCCCGAGCACCACCGACTGGCCGACATCAAGACGTGCTCCGCCCGCAAGTCCAGCAGCTCCTCCGCTGCACACGCTCAGGACAGCAGCCCTCTGGCCACGCCCACCAGCGACGCGGAGGACATCGAGCCGCTCCTACAGGACAGCAGCATGTGACTGACTGACAGCAGCCGGCCCCGGCCAATCACGACGCTGAGGCCTTGAGCTCTCTCTCTCTCTCTCTCTCTGCTAGTCCCGCCCACCTCAGAATAAACCCACATTTTATTTTAGTTTTTTTTTTTATTATTATTTTATTTGTTCAGATCGACGCGTCGGGCGGTGTTAGACGGCAATCACACCGACGAGCTGAAGGACGTTTCCTCACATGATGCAAAGTGACTCAAAGCTGCTGTTTGTTTAGTTTTCACATTAAAATTCATATTGGGATAAAAATGTAGGTTTAAAATTCAGTTTAAAATATTAAAGGAGCAGTTCTGTCGTCTCATCTAAAATCATCTTTTATTTGTGTATTTTCATAAATCTAAATCTTAACTTTGGTCTCTGTTAGTGTTGATGAAGCCCCCTGCTGGTGTAACAGAGGAAGAAAAACAATTAATACATGTGTTTGTGCAACATATAATATTTATATCATTATTATTATTATTATTATTATTAGTTGTACCCTTGTTTCCATTCGGATCATCGTCCGCCTCGTTGTTGTTCCACCTGCAGCCACTTTAAGCTCCTCGCTCAGGTGTCGCCAAAGCTTTTTGATAATAATCCAGATAATAATCATCAGGACGTTTGACACCACCAACACCAAACAGATCATCTGTTTCCTCAAACTGACAGAAAACTTAAAGCCAAATCTTTTATTTTCTTTTGCTATTAAAATGTTTTACTCGCATAACAAACAACAACAACAGACATAACAGGTTAAAGATTATTATAACAAACTTTAAGCTAAATCACAAGTTCAGCTGCATATTTTCACTTTTGAATCACTTTCTCTGACGGTAAAGAGACAGGAAGCAGGGAGAGAGAGAGAGAGAGAGAGGAGGTGACGAAATGCAACGAAAGGTTAAAACCACCAGGACGTCCCGACATGTTTCCACCGTGACCTCCGTCTGTAGGCGCCGACGTATCCGACAGTGTTTGAACGCACCGCTGACGGTAACGGTCTGTCCGTGTGATTGCCGCCTAAACACTCTGCTGTCAGTTTGCCTTCCCCCGTGTGTGTATCTGCTGTATCTGTCTCCACCCGCCAGGCCTGCAGAGGTCAGCAGATCAAACGCTCCCTGCTGTACAGGAGCAGCAGCGAGGAGGAGGAGGAGGTGCGTTTAATTCACTGCACAGCTGAAGCCAAGTGTCCCCCCAAAAGCAGACTTGTTTTAACTGAAACGTTTCGCGGGGGGGGGGGGGGGGGGGGAGGACAAACGGCGTCGGAGCTGCTCGGGATTGTGGGATACGACGCAGAAGAGGAGAAGGCCTCCGCCTGCAGGTGGGCGGCGACAGCTCAGGGCGTTTGTTTCCGTTGTCGCTGGTCGCGTATCATCACCGTTTCACACTCTGGATGCAAATAACAAGACTCATGGATAACTAGTTACTATGGCAACAGCTCTGACCGCCTGTGACGTCATCGTCCTCTCCCCGTTTTGGTGTTTCCTTGTTCTCACGTCGACGAGAAATCAGAGCGTCTGTTCAGAAATATTATAGAAAAATGAATTGAAACAGTTTGAAGTGCGCTTGATTTATCTCCAGACAGCAGACGTCTCATCTCTTCTTCTTCTTCTGTTGTTTAAATACTTGAAGTCGAGCCCGTTTCGGTTACTGTGTCCCCTCCCCCACCCACCTGCCACTTCACGTAGCACAAATCAAGCGCTCCGAGTTACTGACGTATTTGAACGTGTGTTTCCAGTCGCGGCGGCGCAGCGAGAATCTGTTTCAGTTTGATCATCGAAGCAGCAGAAACGAACGATCGAGTTTCTGACCTTCGCGGGTCGGCAGGTTTTTAAAAAAAAAACAAACGGTGCCATGATTTATTGATTTATTGATTTATTGATTTATTGTTTTTTGTTACTTTTGTTCTTAAGCTTTTATTTCTACGAGGTCAAAAGGTCACAAACCACGACATTCCAAAACAAACCTCCTCACTTCAGTCACAGCCGCTAACTACAGCGTCTAAATACAGAAACACACCCGTCGCCATGGCTACAGCCGGCGGCCCCGCTCCCTTTTTTTTTTTTAAACTTATCGGTTTCTGTGACGACGCCTCTCCTCTCCTCTCCTCTCACCCAGTGCATGCTGGGAACAGCAGGCGCCCCGTGTGACCCTGACTGGGATGTTTGATCATTTAAAGGACCGTCAGTAGTTTCCTGTTTCAGCCTGAGAAGTTAAATTATTAGAGATTTCACATCACTGCTGAGCGAGTTGTCAGATTTCCTTCCTTCAGGCTGCGTTTAGTTTCACTTCAAAAACGTCCTCGACGGTGATTTAAAGCTGCGGGCGCGACAGGAGACGCACCGCGGAACCAAAACCAGGAGCTAAAAGAGGCTAAAAAGCTAAAAACACTGATCCAGCACAGGGTGATTTGATCTACGGCTGCAACGAATGATCATTTTCTTGATTAATTGATTAGTCGTCCGATCTATAAAACGGTTTTTTCCAACGACGTCGACAAAGATCTTCAGTTTACTGTCACCGAGACGAAAGAAACCAGAAAATATTCACATTTAAGAAGCTGAAATCAGAGAATTTGGACTTTTAGTTTGACTGAAAGCGATGAATCGTCGCAGCTGTAATTTGATCCACTGCTGATACAGAAGTATTGATCTATCAGACATATTAGTGGTGAGATTAAAAAGCTCTTAAGTCATTTATTTATGCAGCGATTTTTTGGACAAATAAAGATAAAATGGATTAAAATGCCCAACAATTATATAAGAGAAGAACATTAATATGAAATAAAACGAGTTTTTTTATAGTAATTAAGTGAAAATCTGTCTGAAAGGAAGGAAATCTAAACAGCGACGAGGAACAATCATCAGGAAACACGTCAAACCTCCAGATGAATCATAAAGAAACGTTGGGAGGCTCCAGATGTCGTCAGAGTCACACGGTCCATAAAAACCCAACATCAGCTGTAAACTTTTAGCCGTCGTGTTGATTTTTTTTTCTGTCTGTCGCTTCGACGGGAAGATACGAGGTCTCTGATTGGCCGATACGGGAGGAAGATGATGGTTCGGAGCTTCATGAAGCACAATCAGGAGGGTTCCTTCAGACTGTTAGAGAAGTTTTTTCTAAAATTCAGATTTAATCTTTTTACGCTTCTGTTGCATCTTAAACTCTCCGTCAGCTCGCCAAACTTTTTTTTTTTTTTTTATTTTGAACCAAACGTTTGTGATTCAACTTTAATCTCTTCTTCTTTGATCCTTTTCACCGACCGTTTTTTTTTTTTTTTTGCTCAATTATGATGTCAAACAAAGACAAAAATGGACCTACAAGTATATTTTTCTACAATCACTCTGAAGCCCTGCAGTTGTTACTGAATGTCCCTGAATGCACCGCCGTGATATTCACACATCCGTCTCTCCGGTCGTCGTGCCGCCGCCGCCACGTTTTCACGTCTCATAGTTCCTCCGGATTTATGATCCTGCTTTGACTGTCACCGATAGATCTGCAGATTATTTTGTAGATTAATTATTTAATCTATAAAATGTCTTTTTTTAAAAACGTGGGGGAAAAGGCCGCAGTGACGTCTCCTCGAGATCTTTAATTTATCGTCACGTCTGAGCAGCTGAAACCAGAAAGTTTGTTTCCTTCAGATGAGAAAATAATTCCTGCTCATTAATGATGATTTTGGAAAGACGATGAGGATGAGGAGGAGGAGGAGGAGGATGTGAACGCTGAGTCGGCAACATGGCGGCCGGAGGAACAAACGCTCGCTGTGTCCCAGTTCAGACGCACTAACTGTTCACTGGTTCTGAATAAAACATGTAAATACATCTGCAGAAAGAAAAACTAAACAAACCATCTGTTAAATCAGTGAGATGGAACATAAATAAATAAACGTCATTATGTTTGTTTAGCGCTGCAACTATCGATGAATCTGTTGATTATTTTCTCTATTGATCGATTACTTGTTTGTTTCCCAACATGACAAACAACCCAAAGATCTTCAGTTTATTGTCATAAAGACGGAAAAAAAACAGAAAATATTCACATTTAAAGAAGCTGAAATCAGAGAATTTAGACTTTTTTTCTTTAAAAAAAAAACGATGAATCTGAATATTTGGAGATGAATTTAATACTCATATCCATATAAAAACATCATCATGACAGTCGGAGCTGCAACGACTAGTCGATCGACAGGATATTGATCGGCAACTGTTTTTTGATAATCGATGAATCGCTCGACTAATCGTTTTATTAAATCTTTTATTTATTTTTGTCTGAAATGTTTAACATGATATTCACAGTTCTGTTCCACCAAAGTTTGCTGATAGTTTATAAACCAAACGATTAACGAATAATGAAATGAATTATTTGCAGCCTTAACATTATTATTATTATTATTATTATTTTCCTGATTAACTGTTTGGTCTTTAAAATGTGTGACGGCATCATAAATACAAAAACTCCAATTAATATTAAATTAATTGTCACATGAAACAAAAAAAAAAGCCGCAAATCTGCTGAAATCTGAGTTTTGTAGATGATTGATTGGTTGCAGCTCTAAACGAGTAATCAATACTGTGTACAGTTAGTGTAAAACATGGATTCGGGACACGGCTGATAACTGATATTTGAAAATAATAAGTGTTACTGAAGCTTTTCAAAACTCTTTTTGTACTTGAGCACTTCTGTGAGACTCCGACGCTCGGCCGTCGGGACAGAAGTGAACGTTTCCCTCCTCTGTGAACATGATGCAGAACATTTTTGCTGCACTTTAATTTCTCTGAACGTGTGCCTCTAATCATTCTTCATGTTCATATCTGTTTTTATATGTAAACGATGACGTGTTGTGCATTTGCAGTTGCTTTCTTTTATCTTATTAAGAACATAATTTTGAATAATATCTATGATGATAATAATGATAATAAAGAGAAATGTATGGAATTTGAAACTTGGACTTGATGTGTTTTGTTTTTTTTTATTGATTTTATGGTTTTCAATCAGATTAATTATCAAACTGAACGATCAAACATTTAGAAATCAAAGTCTGAGTTTACTTGAGTATTTCCATGTGATGCTACTTTCTACATCTCAGAGGGAAATATTGTACTTTCTACTCCACTACATTTATTTGACAGCTTTAGTTACTTTTCAGATGAAGATTTGACACAATGGATAATATAACAAGCTTTTAAAATACAACACATTGTTAAAGATGAAACCAGTGGTTTCCAACCTTTTTGTCTTTTGACGTCTTACAAAAAGCAGTGTGTAGTCGGGGTCACATTTCACATGTCTATGAGTTGTTAACAGCTCCACCAAATAGTGATTTTTCCCTCTAAACTTCTCACATGCTTTCATTTCAATAAATGTTCAAATGATCCAATATTTCAGCAAAAATCAAAGATTAGAGAAAAAGTCCAAAAACTGAAAACAGATTTGTGTATCAGAACTTTGTTTTTTCTTCTTTCCTCTCCCATTAATCATCTCACCACCCCTCAGATTTATCTGCTGACCCTTTGGAGGGGCCCCACCCCTAGGTTGGGAACCACTGGACTAAACTAGCTAACTGTATATAAAGTAGTGTAAACTAGCTCCACCTCCAGCAGCTACAACAGTAACATGCTGCTCTAACACTGATGCTTCACTATTAATAATCTAATGATGTCATATATAATAATATATCAGTCAGAGGGACCAAACCACTACTTTTACTGCAATACTTTAACTACATCAAGCTCATAATACTTATGTACTTTTACTTGTATAAATAATAATATTAATACAGAAATCTATAATGTACTTTTTTTAAATAAATCTTAGTTTCTCTATTTTGACATTTGTAACTAAATTTGTAGTTTAAACTCAACTGTAACAAACATAAAATTTACAAATTCATAAACTGTCTAGTAGATCAATATACTGTAAATCAATATCAATGTTTCCATAAATAATGTAAAAACATGATCAAGTGTTTCATGGATTGTTTATTTTCAAAAGCTTTTTTAGATATCAGGCTGTATTTTTATTTTTAAATTGTGGTTACCATGGAAACGGCCCAGTGCATCTGTCAAATCTGCAGGAAAACCAGTTAAACACATACAGGATGATTTAAACACTTTGTTCCTCTGGTTAGCTGCCTGATATGAGACTCATTCTGAACTCACAGGTGTTAATAAAACTATTGGCTTTGCCTTCTTCTCTTCTACTGGATCCATTGTTCCGTCCACGCTGGAGAAAAGCCTTAAAGCTGCGAGCAGGGAAACACCAGCATCTCTCAGCTGTTACAATATGACACCTGATTTGTAAAAGTTGTCGTAAAAATATTTCAATAATGTTATTTTTGCATGAGTTGTGAAGTTTTCTTGTTTACTTCTACTGTCAGAGCTACAACACAGAGTGGTGGGAGACGTACTCAGGTCCTTTACTCACGTAAAAGTAGTACAATTCAAAAATACTCCATTACAAGTAAAAGTCCTGCATTCAAAAGTAAAAGTAAATAAGTATTTTCAGCTAAATGTAGTAAAAGTATTAGTGCTCATTCTGCAGTCAAATGTCTCATGACTGATATATTATTCAATATAAGGTTATCAGATGCATCAGTGTGTAATCAGCATTTTACTGTAATAATCTACTTTATCATCATATTTGTGTTGCGTTTTTGACGCAGTTGTTGATTTACAGAAGAAACATTCAGAAAATATAATGAAAAGCTAATTGAATGAAAGCTGCAAGCAGCGTTGGTCAGGACTTCGCACTCTGGCCCGTCGGGATCAGATCATTTTGCTTTTTAAAAATGAGGGATATTTATTACAAGTGTGGTGTGCTTTTATTTTGAAAGATTGGTTGACAGGATGAGAATTTTCTGCAGGGTGAGACATTTCTGTCTTGCTCACACCTGTGTCATCAAAATCATGCAAGTTTTGGGCCCATTCACTTCTCTTGATGAGTTTGTGTGTAAAACAAATTATCTTAATTTTCATCAAGTCTATTTTTAGAAAAGTAAAGACTTTTGACCCACATGACCTGGTCAAAGGTTGATTTGAATGGAGAGTGTGAGCGAACCCACACCTTTTTGAACATTTACTGCTTCCACATAGTTTTAGATACAGACTTCATTTGAACTTTAAATGAGTCACGAGACTTTGACCTACAAATCTTGAATTTACATGTTTTTTCTATCTTTTACTGTTTTTGAGATATTAGAGTGTGAGTTTTAAAGTCTTTTCTTGCTCCTCCTGTGATTTTATAATGAGTGTGTATTGCGGAATGTTTCACAGCACTGAGGGAGTGACATCACCAGGAGCAGTTGGAGAGGAGGATTTTAGAGTACGCCTCTTATGATATATCCTCATAAATCCCATGACTTTGGCCAAATCTTACATTAAAAATCATATTTTGATAGGAAATTTCGTGGTGAATCCATTGATACAGGTTTGAAAGTGGTCAGACTTATAGTTTAGACATCAGAAGCCTCTGACTGACACAAAGTTCATGCCCAGAGATTGCCTCCCCATTGGTTTACATTCTAAAGGTGATGTGGCACCGCAACTTTCAGGACTTATTAAATCCAAACTGTTCGAGTTATTACAAAGTTTTTAACAACTTTTTTTCAGCACAGTGTCATAAGTCATGTATCAAAGTTTGAAGCCGATACCATTAACGCCCTCAGAGGAGATAGCGTTTGTTCGGGGGCCAAAATTGGGGCAAAGCCTTATTTTGAAAGGCTGATTGCGGATTTCCTGTTGGATTTAGGTCAGGGGTGTCAGTGTATGATTTGTAGGTCTTGATGAGACGAATAATTGAGTTTTGGTTTGATCTCTCTACGACATTCCTACGGGCCGTGGCGGCCATTTGTTACATAGGTGGCACTAGAGAGCACATTGTGGCACTTTAGGGGTTAATTTTTACATTTTATCAAATTTTTCACCAGACCTGATGTGCGTGCCAAATTTGTTGAGTTTTACAGTAGTCCTCTGCCTTTTGGGCTCAGTCCCTAATAAATAAAATATGATTTAAAGAATTCTCTGAAGACGAATGTGTTTGTTTTTGATGTTGGGCTGCTTGTATGCTTGTCTAAAACTCAAATAGAAGAATATCAGAAGTCCACAACTGAATAACTAAGATGAACACACAGTAAATCACTGTGTACAGTTCCACAAAATAGAAAAGAATAAGTTTCAAAACATTCAATTTACATGACAGAAATGTCCTGTTATGATGGATGCAGTGTTCTGTCTTAGTTGCTGTGCAGTTTCTGTAAATCTGTAAAAGTGTGTCTTAAAACAACAGTGAAACCTGTTTTTCTTGCTGTAATCATTCCTCCTGTTCATACTGACCATTAGAAGATCCCTTCATAATGACCTTACAATGGAAGTGATGGAGGACAAAACCCACAGTCCTCCTTCTGTGCAAAAACGTATTTAAAAGTTTATCTGAAGCTAATATGAAGCTTCAGCGTCCGAATGAGTCAAATCAAGTAGATATCTTTCAACGTTACAGTCTTTTTAGTGCCAAAGTCCCTCTTTTTGTTACTATACTTCCACCTGCATCTCAACAGGGAAACACTGTCCGAGGAAACACAAAGAGGGAATTTGATGCTAAAAAGACTGTAAATGTGTCAGATATCCACTTGATATGACTAACTCAGACTGATGAAGCTGAATAGAAGCTTCACACAGACTTTTAAATGACTGTGTGGACACACTGTGGATTTTGGCCACCATCACTTCTATTGAAAGCACATTTGAAGGATCTCTTAATATCCAGTATGAACAGGAGGAATAATTAGAGATTTGTTTCTCTGTAACTCAGCGAGCAGGAGCTCCAACAGTAAGCACTTCTGGTGAAATGCAGCATCAAAACTAAATGAGTTGATTCATAAAATGACTTTTCATTTTTGATGAAGGCACTAAGAATTAAGATTTCTTTAACAGGGTGAATGAATAATTACTGCTACTACTGCTTTTATTTCATATATGTATTTGTTCATTTTTATTTTTATTATTTCCTCTCATTATTGCTGAAATATACAGTATTGTGTGAGTGGGTGTTGAATGACCCACTGTGATGGGTTTCCTATGAGGCACCAAAAGACATGTGACAGTTTTGTCCTACAGATGGCAGCACGGCCACTAGTTATCACAGTCTGCCTTAAAGTAGTTACATGCAACATGAAAGGTTTGCATATTGCTTTGTTACATGGAGGAAAATATTAAACCAGCTCAAATAAATGCAAGGTGACGCAGCCTACCAACAGGAAACACATTTGTCTGACAATGAACACAAAAACTGTCCAGATTATGGACTTCACTGATGTTTTATTCCTCCTATTTATCCGGCCATAGAAGAGGGGGCCCAATCCTGATACAGAAACCCATCCAGTCCTTCACTGAGGCATCATTTTGAGATAGAGAGGGAGGATATGTGATGATTAACACAACAATAGACAAAATTTAGGTGTCGCTGCTAAAGGTATGAAGCTCCACCTGAGAATAACCTGCCATTTATGAAGATCATATTTGACCTGACGGACATGACCTGAATTAAAGAGTACGGTCTTGACCTGCTCTATGTGAAAAGTGCCTTGAGATGACTTCTGTTGTGATATGGCGCTATATAAATAAAAATTGATTGATTGATTGATTGACCTGACGATGAAAAAGCCTCGAGGTAAACTGTTAATAGGTGGGGATTTTAATTGTGTGATATCAAGTAGAACTCTCATATTGCTGGAGACAGGGATTATAATCTCACTCCCATTCTCATGTAGCGGCCGGGTTACACCCATCATGTTCTTTGTGTTTTCAGTTAACAGGCAGGAGATGCTGACCCAACAGCACAAAAATAATAAACAGGAATAATTTGATGAAATTCATTAGTTATGTCTACATTAATCTGGAAAACTCACACTACATATTCCAGGACTGACTATTTTTTTTTTTTAAACTGCTCAATGACCTGAAGAGGGCAATAGACTGTCAAATACACACTCCAACTTCCCCACACTACAGTGGAAAAGGGGAAATGGTGATTCTGAACCAACACACCGGATGCTTTATATGAATTTACAGACAACTAACTAGGCTGATTGGCTATAGCTATATTTCTGGCTATCGGATAACACAGGAGTCCATTTTGATGAGAAGTCAGTCAGCTGATGTAGAGATGTGTGTGTCTATCTATATGTCTTCTTGTTAATCAGTTAAACAGGAACCAGTTTGCAACCTCTGTTCACTTGTCTCACATGTGGCAGTAATATAAAGGGAATACATGTACAGTATGTGTCACCTGTTCTGTCCCTGCTCAGGTTTTTGCAGCCTCATTTTCTTTCAGAACACTGCAGAGAAAATGAAAATAGAAAATAAAACACACTGAGCAGCAGCTGATGTGCACACCTCTTGTTGATATTGATAAGAGTTCAGGTTCATCCCACACAATGAGCCCTGCATGTTTCTTAATTAGCTAATGTGACTAACGATGCAGAAAACACAGTACCATGGTTTAGCAGACAGCAGTCTGACACACAATCGCACAGTCAGTCCACACGTGTCCAAATGTGCAACTGCCCTACATCCTGTTGAGCAATCCTACTGCGATTCAGGGAATATCCCTTAACTCAAAGGAAAGAGGAAAGAGCCACACAAGTGAAACTGTAAATGTTGACCCCTTTTAGCACTTTCACATCCCATCCATAACTTGATATCTACATTACAGTTCAGAAGGGGATCCATTGGCCCTGAGTCATCAGGAGACACTGCAATGTAAAGCAGTGTGTCATCAATATAGCTATAGTAATATATGATGTGCCTCCTGATGATGTTTCCAAGTGGCAGCATTGATCATCAATGTTGTTGATCAATGCTCCTGTGATCTGGGGAATTTGCCAGACAAGTGAAATTGAAAATATTGGCTCACTTAGCACTTTCACATAACCGACTCAGAACAAATGTAAATTTGTTTCCATTTATTTGGTCAAGCAGGGAAAAATATAAATGGTGATTTGATTCAATCAATCAGACTTTATTTGTATAACACTTTTCATACAAACAAAATGTAACACAAAGTGCTTCACACAACAAATAATAACCTCCCACCCCCACCCCAACCCCCACTTTGTAATTAATAAAGCACTCAATAAAAACACTAACTGACGAAACGCTATCATACATCTCATCAATTTGCAATGAGGAAACACCGGAGGCATGATTAGAGACAGATAAAAACTTAAAGCGTTGAACTAACTGTAATTGAGCTGTATACTTTTTAGGGAGGCCAGAGAGTAGAGCATTACAATAGTCAATCCTGAGGGTAATAAATGTGTGCATTAGTGTGTTGGCTTGAGAGAGAAACGGTTGCATTCAGGCAACCCAGTCTCACCCAATGGTGTACAAATAACACGGGTTTACACTTTAAAAATACATGCAATGTGTACGCCATATTTTTAACCTTTTCACATGTCATTTAATGCTGTTGGTTTTGTTTAGGCGCAAACACCACTTGGTTAGGGTTAGGGAAAGATCATGCTTTGGGTTAAAACACTAAAATGCAGTAAAAATGTAAAAAATGTTGGACATGGCGTTACAATTCTCTGTTAAAATGCCTGCACATGACAATAAAATGTCTGGTTGGTGGTCTCAAACAGTGCTCTCCTGCTGCTCTGCAGCTTTTTGCCAACTGATTATCTAGCCATGCACCCAACCTGCCACCTCCTAATAAGGTATAAATCACCTTATACAATGAAAGAAATCACAGTATATGACGTTACTTCTCTGGGAAGGATTGGTGTATCACCTGAACGCAAAATTGGACTTTGGCGTATGCACTACATGAAATTTGAAAGTGTCAAGTTCTGTTATTTCTATGCAGATTGAACAGAAAAGGCTGGTTCTTAAGATGCATCCTAGTTAGGTTTCTAATGTGAGGTTCAAATTAAGATCTAAATCAAAGATAACTCCAAGTTTTTTACTTGTTGACGGGGGTTTCTTGCCAGTGCTTGCTGTTTGGCATTGAGTTTCTCTCTCTGAGCTTCAGTGCTAATAACCAGGACTTCAGTTTTGTCCTGATTGAGCTGTAGAAAAAACTTTACTGCCATCGATAACCTGATATATAAAATACACGTCAGAAGGGCATCTATTGGCCCTGAGTCATCAGGAGACACTGCAATGTAAAGCTGTGTGTCATCAGCATAGCTATAGAAATGTATGCCATGCCTCCCTCTGAAGTTTCCAAGTGGCAGCATGTAAAGATTAAAAAGCGTAGGACCTAAAATTGAACCTTGAGGAACACCACAATTTATTTTATACCTTTCAAATGAACACTAGTCCATGCTCGGTGAGTTAGATTTGAATCAATTTAAAAAAAAAATCACTTCCTCAGCAATCAGTCAGTCAGTTTTAATGCATTTACATACAAGCGGAGCCAAAGATAGCATGTTTTCTGACGTCCTGTGTGACTGTTAGAGGCTGTGATATCAGTATCACATTGTGCGATGCACAGACACAGAGACTCACAAAGTCAGGCCACACATGCATCCACATGTACAACAAGCCTACATCCTGTTGAGCAATGCTACTGTGATTTGGCGAATTTCTCTTAAATGACAGGACAGAGGGAAGTAAGGGAAATAAGTGAAACTGTAAATGCTGACCCCACTTTGCACTTGCACATAGCCGACTCAGTACAAATGTAAATTTGTTTTAATGTTTTGGTCAAGCAGAGCCCCAAACCCCCCACCCCGAGTCATCAGGAGACACTGCAATGTAAAGCTGTGTGTCATCAGCATAGCTATATAAACGTATGCTGTGCCTCCTTTTGATGTTTCCAAGTGGCACCATGTAAAGATGAAAAAGTAGGACCTAAAATTTAACCTTGAGGAACACCACAATTCATTTTATAGCTTTTAGAGGAACATTAATCCATGCTTACAAAACAATCTCTATCGGTGAGGTAAGATTTGAATCAATTCAAAACAGCACCAGAGAGGCCAATCACACTGTGACCAGTTTAACTGTCAGTTAAACTGGTCACAGACAGAAGAGAGTAGATATTTGCAATTGATGACACAAGTCAACCTTTTTTCTAAGGGGTCACAATTAAGCCAATAAAGGTTGGGCTCCTATAGTGTTCAACTGTTCAGCCAAATTGAGAGTCAATCACTTCAAACTCATGCTTGCAGCCACCTCCAGGTTGCACTATCTTGAAATAACAAGACTACTGTATGTAAATATAATGACTGAATTAGTATAATTAATTGAATGAATTCCCTCAAAGACCTCCCTTCTTCATGGATGCAATATTACTAAGGAGCCACTCTGTAGAGTGATTCTCTGAGCCAAAGCCTCTTGACAAGAAGTGTGAGTAATTCTGAGAAACAGGCTCCTTGTAGGAAAAAGGAAGGAGTGGAAAAACTGAAAGTCAAACTGTGAAGTGAAACCATTGGGTCATGCTGAATTTCATCACTGTGTTGGTGTTACTTAGTATATAAAGGACAGAAATCCTTTGAGTTGAACCATCAGAGTCCAGACTGAAGGAAGACAGTGGAGTGTGAGCCAGCACCTGTCTACAGACACAACTATGAAGTCAGCTGTCATCGCCTTTCTCACCTGCCTGCTTGTCCTCTATGTACAAGGTTAGTGCTCCGTGATCGTCTCGTCCTTTGTGATGGAGCTTGTGTTTTAGAAATGCTACAGAATAGAACTTTAAAGCTGCAGTAATCAATAATGTTATTTCCATATGGATCAAGTGACTATGTGTTATTGTAAAGGGGTCACTGGTAGTGATGAACTGGACTCAGTTTTACTCTACATGCAGCACCAAACAGCAGAAACTAGCTGGTGAACATAGTGCAGCATTTATAAAGGAGAGTGAATGTTATGTGATGATATGTTACATGTTGTGTTTACAGGTTGTTCCATTGCCTCCATGTAGACTCAAAGGGGCTAATTTTAACTATATCTTGTAGTTTAATCCATAAAAATACATCAGAGTTTAATAGTTGATTATATTTTGTAGTAATAATCTAAATGTGTAAAGTTGTCAGATAAATGTAGTAGAGTGAAAAGTACAATGTTTACCTCCGAAATATACTGAAGTAGAAATATAAAGTAGCATAAAAAGTGAATCTGAAGTCTGTTAAATGAATTAAAAGATGATCAGCAGCTAATAAGGTTGTGTCTTTTCTTCCTGCAGGACAATCAGACAACACAAAGAAATGCAAGTGTTTAAATGATTATGTCGGCCGGATCAACACAAAGGTCATCAAGGGAATGCCAGACATACACCACCCAAGTGTCTTCTGTCTAAAGACAGAAATTATGTAAGTTCATGAGCTGAATTAAACCACATTTATGGACATGTCATTCTTCTGCATTACTCAGCTTCTCTCTAACGTGCCTCTTTCTTCTCTCGCAGTATCACAGTAGCAGATAAGAAGAAGTGTGTGAATCCAGAGTCACCACTGGGAAAAATCATTCTGAAAAACATGAGCAAGTAAGATCAGCTTGACTTCACTAACTTAGGACAACAGAACAGTGTTCATGCTCAGAGTCTTCAAGATGAAATACTGCTGTGAATGTTTCTGATCTCTGTTGCTTTATACTAATAGTTCAATGTCATTTGTTGATTCAGGCAAAAGAAGAATGAAGCTGTGAGCATGACGACGACTACCAGTCAAACTAATACACAGAGTTCAACGAGTCACCACACAACATCCACCATGTAGAGCTGCTGCAGTACTTTTATCATGTAAATACAATAAGTGCTTTTCTGTTTCTGTTCTCTTAACTTAAATTGTCATTGTGTGTATATAGTAAATGAGTAATTTGTATATATTCTTAATATTTTTTGGTACCAAAAATAAAAACCCCTGATTGTACTTTTTAGTGTTCTGTGTTTTGTTACACAAACTGACTTTTCATTTTTGATGAGGGCACTAAGAATTGAGATTTCTTTAACAGGGTGAATGAATAATTACTGCTACTACTACTTTTATTTCATATATGTATTTGTTCATTTCCTTTCATTATTGCTGAAATATACAGTATTGTGTGAGTGGGTGTTGAATGACCCACTGTGATGGGTTTCCTATGAGGCACCAAAAGACATGTGACAGTTTTGTCCTACAGATGGCAGCACGGCCACTAGTTATCACAGTCTGCCTTAAAGTAGTTACATGCAACATGAAAGGTTTGCATAGCTTTGTTAAATGGAGGAAAATATTAAACCAGCTCAAATAAATGCAAGGTGACGCAGCCTACCAACAGGAAACACATTTGTCTGACAATGAACACAAAAACTGTCCATAGGTGGGGATATTAATTGTGTGATAAATGGGTCATCAGATAGAAGTCCTTTATCTCAAAAATACATTGATCAGCATCAAGTAGAACTCTCATATCGCTGGAAGAGGAAATAAAAATAGAAAATAAAACACAGTGAGCAGCAGCTGATGTGCACACCTCTTGTTGATATTGATGAGTTCAGGTTCATCCCACACAATGAGCCCTGCATGTTTCTTAATTAGCTAATGTGACTAACGATGCAGAAAACACAGTACCATGGTTTAGCAGACAGTGGTCTGGCATACTGCTGTTAAAGGATCAGTTTGTGAAATTACTTATTGATTCTATGTAGTTCACATATGAACTAAAGTTACTATAGTCGACTGCTGTTTCCTGACTCATTGTACTACACCTTCTTTAATTATTAGCTATGTCTGCAGAGCTTGTGGCTGCTGATATCCAGAAATCTGAAAAGGGAATTAAATTGAAATTGGATATTTACTGTAAGACTATCTCAGGTGAGAAAAATCACTACCTCAGCAGTCAGTCAGTTTTAATTCATTTACATGCAAGCAGGGCCAAAGACAGCAGATTTTCTAACAGCCTGTGTGTCTGTTAGAGGCTGTGACATCAGTATCACATTGTGCAATGCACAGACACAGAGACTCACACAGTCAGTCCACACGTGTCCAAATGTGCAACTGCCCTACATCCTGTTGAGCAATCCTACTGTGATTCAGGGAATATCCCTTAAGTCAAAGGAAAGAGGAAAGAGCCAGACAAGTGAAACTGTAAATGTTGACCCCTTTTAGCACTTTCACATCCCATCCATAACTTGATATCTACATTACAGTTCAGAAGGGGATCCATTGGCCCTGAGTCATCAGGAGACACTGCAATGTAAAGCTGTGTGTCATCAGCATAGCTATATAAACGTATGCTGTGCCTCCTTTTGATGTTTCCAAGTGGCACCATAAAGATGAAAAAGTAGGACCTAAAATTTAACCTTGAGGAACACCACAATTCATTTTATAGCTTTTAGAGGAACATTAATCCATGCTTACAAAACAATCTCTATCGGTGAGGTAAGATTTGAATCAATTCAAAACAGCACCAGAGAGACCAATCACACTGTGTAGTCTACCTAAAAGAATCAAGCGATTTACTGTATCAAAGGCTGCGCTTAAGTCCAGTAGTATTAATACAGAAAGTATTCTTCATATCCATCTTGGACCTCAGGTTGATTACAACCTTCACTAGTGCTGCCTCAGTGCTATGATTGGCCCGAAAACCTGATTGGTACTTTTCAAAAATATTGTGGGAGTTCATAGTATCATTTAACTGATTGAAAACAAACAAAGAGAGTAGATATTTGCAACTGATGACACAAGTCAACCTTTTTTCTAAGGGGTCACAATTAAGTCAAAGGTTGGGCTCCTATAGTGTTCAACTGTTCAGCCAAATTGAGAGTCAATCACTTCAAACTCATGCTTGCAGCATGCACCTCCAGGTTGCACTATCTTGAAATAACAAGACTACTGTATGTAAATATAATGACTGAATTAGTATAATTAATTGAATGAATTCCCTCAAAGACCTCCCTTCTTCATGGATGCAATATTACTAAGGAGCCACTCTGTAGAGTGATTCTCTGAGCCAAAGCCTCTGGACAAGAAGTGTGAGTAATTCTGAGAAACAGGCTCCTTGTAGGAAAAAGGAAGGAGTGGAAAAACTGAAAGTCAAACTGTGAAGTGAAACCATCGGATGATGCTGCATTTCATCACTGTGTTGGTGTTACTTAGTATATAAAGGACAGAAATCCTTTGAGTTGAACCATCAGAGTCCAGACTGAAGGAAGACAGTGGAGTGTGAGCCAGCACCTGTCTACAGACACAACTATGAAGTCAGCTGTCATTGCCTTTCTCACCTGCCTGCTTGTCCTCTATGTACAAGGTTAGTGCTCCGTGATCGTCTCGTCCTTTGTGATGGAGCTTGTGTTTTAGAAATGCTACGGAATAAAACTTTAAAGCTGCAGTAATCAATAATGTTATTTCCACATGGATCAAGTGACTATGTGTTATTGTAAAGGGGTCGCTGGTAGTGATGAACTGGACTCAGTTTTACTCTACATGCAGCACCAAACAGCAGAAACTAGCTGGTGAACATAGTGCAGCATTTATAAAGGAGAGTGAATGTTATGTGATGATATGTTACATGTTGTGTTTACAGGTTGTTCCATTGCCTCCATGTAGACTCAAAGGGGCTAATTTTAACTATATCTTGTAGTTTAATCCATAAAAATACATCAGAGTTTAATAGTTGATTATATTTTGTAGTAATAATCTAAATGTGTAAAGTTGTCAGATAAATGTAGTAGAGTGAAAAGTACAATGTTTACTTCCAAAATATACTGAAGTAGAAATATAAAGTAGCATAAAAAGTGAATCTGAAGTCTGTTAAATGAATTAAAAGATGATCAGCAGCTAATAAGGTTGTGTCTTTTCTTCCTGCAGGACAATCAGACAACACAAAGAAATGCAAGTGTTCAAACAGTTATGTCGGCCGGGTCAACTCAAAGGTCATCAAGGGAATGCCAGACATATACCACCCAAGTGTCTTCTGTCTAAAGACAGAAATTATGTAAGTTCATGAGCTGAATTAAATCACATTTATGGACATGTCATTCTTCTGCATTACTCAGCTTCTCTCTAACGTGCCTCTTTCTTCTCTCGCAGTGTCACAGTAGCAGATAAGAAGAAGTGTGTGAATCCAGAGTCACCACTGGGAAAAATCATTCTGAAAAACATGAGCAAGTAAGATCAGCTTGACTTCACTAACTTAGGACAACAGAACAGTGTTCATGCTCAGAGTCTTCAAGATGAAATACTGCTGTGAATGTTTCTGATCTCTGTTGCTTTATACTAATAGTTCAATGTCATTTGTTGATTCAGGCAAAAGAAGAATGAAGCTGTGAGCATGACGACGACTACCAGTCAAACTAATACACAGAGTTCAACGAGTCACCACACAACATCCACCATGTAGAGCTGCTGCAGTACTTTTATCATGTAAATACAATAAGTGCTTTTCTGTTTCTGATCTCTTAACTTAAATTGTCATTGTGTGTATATAGTAAATAAATAATTTGTATATATTCTTAATATTTTTTGGTACAAAAAATAAAACCCCTGATTGTACTTTTTAGTGTTTTGTGTTTTGTTACACAAACTGACTTTTCATTTTTGATGAAGGCACTAAGAATTAAGATTTCTTTAACAGGGTGAATGAATAATTACTGCTACTACTACTTTTATTTCATATATGTATTTGTTCATTTTTATTTTTATTATTTCCTCTCATTATTGCTGAAATTTACAGTATTGTGTGAGTGGGTGTTGAATGACCCACTGTGATGGGTTTCCTATGAGGCACCAAAAGACATGTGACAGTTTTGTCCTACAGATGGCAGCACGGCCACTAGTTATCACAGTCTGCCTTAAAGTAGTCCCATGCAACATGAAAGGTTTGCATAGCTTTGTTACATGGAGGAAAATATTAAACCAGCTTAAATAAATGCAAAGTGACGCAGCCTACCAACAGGAAACACATTTGTCTGACAATGAACACAAAAACTGTCCAGATTATGGACTTCACTGATGTTTTATTCCTCCTATTTATCCGGCCATAGAAGAAGGGGCCCGATCCTGATACAGAAACCCATCCAGTCCTTCACTGAGGCATCATTGTGAGATTGAGAGGGAAGATATGTGATGATTAACATAACAATAGACAAAATTTAGGTGTCACTGCTAAAGGTATGAAGCTCCACCTGAGAATATCCTGCCATTTATGAAGATCATATTTGACCTGATGGTGAAAAAGCCTCGAGGTAAACTATTAATAGGTGGGGATTTTAATTGTGTGATAAATGGGTCATCAGATAGAAGTCCTTTATCTCAAAAATACATTAATCAGCATCAAGTAGAACTCTCATATCGCTGGAATGGAACGGTTCGGGCACCTGACAGTAGCCAGTCTATTGACCCGGTCACACTGATTCCCGTCATTACAAACTTTAGGCCCAAGAAATGCCTCCCTGCTCACACAACTAGAGCTATCAGTTGTAACTTGATCCATATTACCTACAGTCATAAACAGTCTATGCAATCCATCACTCCAGCTAAGTTTGCTCTATTCAATGCTAGGTCTCTGTCAAACAAAACCTTTATCCTGAATGATCTGATCACATCACATAATTTGGATTTTCTGATTCTGACAGAAAAATGGCTGAAGACTGGGGACTGCTGCCATTTAATTGAACTCTGCCCTCCTGAATAAAGTTATTTTAACTCCCTAAGGTCCACTGGCCGTGGTGGTGGCCTTGCAGTCGCCTACAGCAACCTTTTTAATTGTAAACATATCACTATTGATAATTTTCAGAATCAACTGTCAAAACCCTATCTGCTGTATCTCAATCTACCGTCCCCCTAAACCAAACAACAGCTTTTTAGCAGAGTCCTCTGAATTCCTATCCTTCATTGTTCTCAAACATGATTCTTGTAGGGGATTTCAACATCCATGTTGATGATACATCCAACCATTTTGCTACTGAATTCCTAAACATTACTGATTCTTTCAATCTGGTGCAGCATGTTTCTGGTTCAACACATAACCGAGGCCACACCCTTGACCTCGTTTTTACTCTTGGCCTGACTATTAATTCCCTCTCATTGATTGATCTTGTCTCTGATCATAAATGTATTCTATTTGACTCCTACATCCAGGCAACTGCTCCAAGTCAGAAGCGAACAGTATGTTCCCGCATTTTTAATAACCAGTCTGCTTCAAATTTCTCATCTATTTTCTCTGATTTATATAGTGGCCATATTCGACCGTCTAACATTAATGATTTGGTCAGTAATTTCAATAATCTGTGTTCCTTTGCGTTGGATGCCATCGCACCTTTCACAACCAGGTCAGTAGCGGCTACCAAATCATCACCATGGATAAATGATGCTATCCATAGCTGTAAGCAGGAATGCAGGAGGGCAGATGGAAAAAGACAAAACTCAATGTTCACTTCCAATACATGAAAGAACTTTTAACGTACTCAATCAAAAAACCAAGGATGCAAGATCAGCTTATTTCTCAGACTTAATTACCGCTAATAAACACAATCCTTGAGCTCTGTTTAAAACAATTAATCAGCTTGTACAACCTGCTACTATCTCTGCCACCTCAACTGAAGACTGTGAATTGCATTTATCATTTTTGCGTCAACAAGATCAATAGCATTAGATCCAACATTGTGCTGCCATCCACCACTTTTGATCCACCTAGTAGTGTTTCAAATTTACTAACCCATTTTGCCCCAATTACCATGCAAAACCTTATAGAGACAATTTCTCATCTGCGCCTGTCCTCGTGCAATCTTGATATCTTACCCCTCAAATTCTTTTTGGAGGTCCTTCCTATCATTAGCCCTGCTGTACTCACTATTATAAACATGTCCCTCACCTCTGGTTATGTCCCTGATCAGTTTAAGACAGCCAGTATCCAGCTGGCTTTCTCATAACATTTGATAAGTTCAAGTGTGTGCTCTGGGTGATGGCCGTACGCTTGCTGTGTTCGTATGTGTGAGATGTCAGTATGTGTTCTTGAATGTGTCTTTCATGGTTTTTGTGTCCTATTTTCTTTGTGTCCTAATGTCACTGTAAAGCACTTTGTAACCTGTGTTAAAAAAGGTGTTATATAAATAAAATTTTACTTACTTACTTACACACACACATAACAGCAAAAAAATAATAAACAGGAATAATTTGATGAAATTCATTAGTTATGTCTACGTTAATCTGGAAAACTCACACTACATATTCCAGGACTGACTATTTTTTTTAAAACTGGTCAATGACCTGAAGAGGGCAATAGAGTGTCAAATAGACAATATAACGTTATCTGACTGTGCACCGTATCCATGCAGAGAAGTAGGATTATCCACTAACTGCAGTAAATGAGGCTGAACTCCTCCCTGAACAGGGTAACAGACGCCATCTCCTGGCTTCTCAATTAACAAAACAACATGGAATTACTACAATTTTTTTTTTAAATTATATACTGTATCTGTCTTTATTGAACTATGAACAAAACACTATTGTGATAGTTAACTGATGTCACGTAGTCTGTGTACAGGTTACTTGCTGTCCAGGAACACAGATATTTTACCCACATTTAGAAGTCCACACTCAAGTAACTCAAATACTCCAACTTCCCCACACTACAGTGGGAAAGGGGAAATGGTGATTCTGAACCAACACACCGGATGCAATGCACAGACACAGAGACTCACACAGTCAGTCCACACGTGTCCAAATGTGCAACTGCCCTACATCCTGTTGAGCAATCCTACTGTGATTCAGGGAATATCCCTTAACTCAAAGGAAAGAGGAAAGAGCCAGACAAGTGAAACTGTAAATGTTGACCCCTTTCAGCACTTTCACATCCCATCCATAACTTGATATCTACATTACAGTTCAGAAGGGGATCCATTGGCCCTGAGTCATCAGGAGACACTGCAATGTAAAGCTGTGTGTCATCAGCATAGCTATAGAAATGTATGCCATGCCTCCTTCTGAAGTTTCCAAGTGGCAGCATGTAAAGATTAAAAAGCGTAGGACCTAAAATTGAACCTTGAGGAACACCACAATTCATTTTATACCTTTCAAATGAACACTAGTCCATGCTCGGTGAGTTAGATTTGAATCAATTAAAAAAAATCACTTCCTCAGCAATCAGTCAGTCAGTTTTAATGCATTTACATACAAGCGGAGCCAAAGATAGCATGTTTTCTGACGTCCTGTGTGACTGTTAGAGGCTGTGACATCAGTATCACATTGTGCGATGCACAGACACAGAGACTCACAAAGTCAGGCCACACATGCATCCACATGTACAACAAGCCTACATCCTGTTGAGCAATGCTACTGTGATTTGGCGAATTTCTCTTTAATGACAGGACAGAGGGAAGAGCCAAATAAGTGAAACTGTAAATGCTGACCCCACTTTGCACTTGCACATAGCCGACTCAGCACAAATGTAAATTTGTTTTAATGTTTTGGTCAAGCAGAGCCCCAAACCCCCCACCCCGAGTCATCGGGAGACACTGCAATGTAAAGCTGTGTGTCATCAGCATAGCTATATAAACGTATGCTGTGCCTCCTTTTGATGTTTCCAAGTGGCACCATGTAAAGATGAAAAAGTAGGACCTAAAATTTAACCTTGAGGAACACCACAATTCATTTTATAGCTTTTAGAGGAACATTAATCCATGCTTACAAAACAATCTCTATCGGTGAGGTAAGATTTGAATCAATTCAAAACAGCACCAGAGAGACCAATCACACTGTGAATTCTACCTAAAAGAATCAAGCGATTTACTGTATCAAAGGCTGCGCTTAAGTCCAGTCGTACTAATACAGAAAGTATTCTTCATATCCATCTTGGACCTCAGGTTGATTACAACCTTCACTAGTGCTGCCTCAGTGCTATGATTGGCCCTGTTCATAGTATCATTTAACTGATTGAAAACAAACTTCTCAAAAATTTTACTTCAAATGGGCAGATAAGATACTGGCAGTTAAACTGGTCACAGACAGAAGAGAGTAGATATTTGCAACTGATGACACAAGTCAACCTCTTTTCTAAGGGGTCACAATTAAGCCAATAAAGGTTGGGCTCCTATAGTGTTCAACTGTTCAGCCAAATTGAGAGTCAGTCACTTCAAACTCATGCTTGCAGCATGCACCTCCAGGTTGCACTATATTGAAATAACAAGTCTACTGTATGCAAATATAATGACTGACTTAGTATAATTAATTGAATGAATTCCCTCAAAGACCTCCCTTCTTCATGGATGCAATATTACTAAGGAGCCACTCTGTAGAGTGATTCTCTGAGCCAAAGCCTCTTGACAAGAAGTGTGAGTAATTCTGAGAAACAGGCTCCTTGTAGGAAAAAGGAAGGAGTGGAAAAACTGAAAGTCAAACTGTGAAGTGAAACCATCGGATGATGCTCCATTTCATCACTGTGTTGGTGTTACTCAGTGTATAAAAGAGAGAAATCCTTTGAGTTGAACCATCAGAGTCCAGACTGAAGGAAGACAGTGGAGTGTGAGCCAGCACCTGTCTACAGACACAACTATGAAGTCAACTGTCATCGCCTTTCTCACCTGCCTGCTTGTCCTCTATGTACAAGGTTAGTCCTCCGTGATCGTCTCGTCCTTTGTGATGGAGCTTGTGTTTTAGAAATGCTACAGAATAGAACTTTAAAGCTGCAGTAATCAATAATGTTATTTCCACATGGATCAAGTGACTATGTGTTATGGTAAAGGGGTCGCTGGTAGTGATGAACTGGACTCAGTTTTACTCTACATGCAGCACCAAACAGCAGAAACTAGCTGGTGAACATAGTGCAGCATTTATAAAGGAGAGTGAATGTTATGTGATGATATGTTACATGTTGTGTTTACAGGTTGTTCCATTGCCTCCATGTGGACTCAAAGAGACTAATTTTAACTATATCTTGTAGTTTAATCCATAAAAATACATCAGAGTTTAATAGTTGATTATATTTTGTAGTAATAATCTAAATGTGTAAAGTTGTCAGATAAATGTAGTAGAGTGAAAAGTACAATGTTTACCTCCGAAATATACTGAAGTAGAAATATAAAGTAGCATAAAAAGTGAATCTGAAGTCTGTTAAATGAATTAAAAGATGATCAGCAGCTAATAAGGTTGTGTCTTTTCTTCCTGCAGGACAATCAGACAACACTAGTTCATGCAAGTGCATAGACGGTTATGTCGGCCGGATCAACTCAAAGGTCATCAAGGGAATGCCAGACATATACCACCCAAGTGTCTTCTGTCTAAAGACAGAAATTATGTAAGTTCATGAGCTGAATTAAACCACATTTATGGACATGTCATTCTTCTGCATTACTCAGCTTCTCTCTAACGCGCCTCTTTCTTCTCTCGCAGTGTCACAGTAGCAGATAAGAAGAAGTGTGTGAATCCAGAGTCACCACTGGGAAAAATCATTCTGAAAAACATGAGCAAGTAAGATCAGCTTGACTTAACTAACTTAGGACAACAGAACAGTGTTCATGCTCAGAGTCTTCAAGATGAAATACTGTTGTGAATGTTTCTGATCTCTGTTGCTTTATACTAATAGTTCAATGTCATTTGTTGATTCAGGCAAAAGAAGAATGAAGCTGTGAGCATGACGACGACTACCAGTCAAACTAATACACAGAGTTCAACGAGTCACCACACAACATCCACCATGTAGAGCTGCTGCAGTACTTTTATCATGTAAATACAATAAGTGATCTTCTGTTTCTGTTCTTTTAACTTAAATTGTCATTGTGTGTATATAGTAAATAAATAATTTGTATATATTCTTAATATTTTTTGGTACCAAAAATAAAACCCCTGATTGTACATTTTAGTGTTCTGTGTTTTGTTACACAAACTGAACCTGTGCTTACCTTCACCTCTCAATAGAATGTGTTCACACTGAGATTACAGATAACTAAGAGACAGTAGATACAGGTCCAGTCCAACGTTTGGACACACCTACTCATTCAAGAGGTTTTTCTGTATTTTTACTATTTTCTACAACATTGTAGAACAATACTGAACACATCAAAACTATGAAATAATACATGTTGAATTATGTAGTAAAGAAAGAAAGTATTATCTTTCATATTTTAGATTCCTCACAGTAGCTACTGTTTGCCTTCATGACAGCTTTGTACACTCTAAACAATATCTTAACCAGCTTCATGAGGTTGTCACCTGGAATGCTTTTCAGTTAACAGGTGAGAGGTGTACAACGTGCGGGAAAACTCAAAATTCTCTGTATACTTGAAACATTTAGAAGTCCAGACTTGAGTGACTCAAACACTCAGCACTACAATGGAAAAGGGGAAATGGTTATTACTGATTCTGATCACCAGATTTATATGGAATGGTAAAAAACCACAAATAAACACTGTACATTACACCTGCCAAAGATAAGGGTGGTATGGCACTCCCAAATTTAAAAGATTATTGTCATGCAGCAGTAATGAAGTAGTGTAAAAATTCCAATCCAGTCCCTAATTGGTAATATTAAATTAGTAAAGGTATTACAAGATTCAATAGACTCAATAAGTTCCCACGCACCGAATACTTGGTTTGATCTAATTAAACAGCAAAAGAAGAAAGGGAAGTGAGACTGTTGAGCTGTTTTGCTTATGATGACAGATTTAAACCAAGTTTGAATGACCAAAACTTCAGAAATTGGGAGAGAAAGGGGATTATAGCAATGTGCACAATAACCAAGAGTGGAGATATAATGAGTTTTCAGGAGTTGAAAGACAGATATCTCTCTCTATAAAGCAAGGAATCTCTGTCTGCACATATATATGTATGTATGTAAGTTTGTATTTCGAGTATCTCAAGAATCATTCATCCAATCTACTTCATACCTGGCAGGTGGATTGCTGGGGCAACGAGGAAGTGCGATGCCGATGTGTGAAGTTGTTTGGATGAGCGGTTCTCAAGAAATGTATAAAAATACCTCATAAATAACATTGATTTGCTTCCTCTTCTGCCCGTGCAGTCAATGAATAGAAATACGGGCAGTGCCATTCTGCCACTGATAGCCTGCGTGTGAGGTGTTTAGGGAACATCAGTAAATTGTAGCGTCTACCAATAGTCTGTGTTTAGGGGACGGGCACAACTCTCTCTAGGTACTGAGAAATCGGCCCGTTCCGAACAGGCACATTTTGACAGGCACTGCACCACTGGATTAGAAAATTTGGTATTTTATTGGATATTTACAGTTCAAATAATTCAGTACAGCATAAAATAATAATCTCCGACAAAAGACAACAAAGTAATAGCTAGAAGGTCGTTGACCTCAGTAACTGTTGTAAACACAGTTCCAAAACTGACAGTTTCAGTTATTAGGAAACAAAATGCTGATTCATCATTCATCTGACTGATTCATCTATTAGCCAAACTGTTGTCTAGATCTGGCTTTAAGTTTATACAAATTAATTCCCCACAAATCATTTTTCTTATATTACAAACATTGATCTATAATCAGCACCAGAATCAAGATTTGTTTTTAAGATAGAGACTGATTGGTCCATCTATCATCTATATGGCCCACATTTACTTATGTGTACAATTTATATGCACTCATCTCATTTCAGGTCAGTGTAGAGAAATACAGCAATACGGACAACCACCTACAGTGGAAAAAAATCCCAGGTGTAGAGTAAAGTCCCTGCATGTTTTGAAGGCAGACAGCACGAGCCTCAAACAACAGACCAGCTCTTTCTTCAACGCCCCAGGAATGCTGCCCAATAATATATAAGTGAGAGTCCTAAACTCCTCACTGACCAGACCAACTAAACAATCTGCTGCAAGAACCAGCAAGATAGGAAGAGCAATTCACACCCTAGTGTCAACTGATAGTACCATTTGGATAAAAGACCCATCCACCAAAAAGACACCATCATATCTCACCTATAAGAGCCAGTCACACTTCAGTCCCACTGTGGATTTTGACTTTCAGGACTTCAGGAATGACCAACCCAAGAACTGATCACTGGGCAAACCAGTGTAAGGCACAAGACATGCTGCACAATATGCCATACAGACATTTGCCAGAACACACAAATTGGGTTATACTGGGTCAATCATAGGCCTTGAGGTCACAGAGTAGGCGACACCAAGTCTTGCAGAGAGAAACACTTCCTCTCCTTGGATATGCAGCTGTGTGATGTTTGAGGAAGCAGAAGCCTCTCTGATAAAGGGTAAATCGGCGTCGCCATGGTTAACAAGTTCAGAAGGACGTAGTAGTTTCAAGGGGCCTCCCACTCCCACCTGAAAACAATCCCAGGGGAAACACTAGAGAGAGAGACAGACAGCAGCAGATGATGGAGAGGCGAACAGTGCAGCACTACACCGCATGAGCTGTATCTGAATATCATGTGTGTATGTGACACAGAGACTCACGCAGTCAGTCCACACATTTGTGTCCACATGTGCAACAACCCTACATCATGTTGAGCAATGCTACTGAGATTCACAGAATTTCTCTTGAATGACAGGAAAGAGGGAAGAGCCAGACAAGTGAAACTGTAAACGTTGACCCCACTTTGCACTTGTACATGACCGACTCACCGCAAATTTAAATTTGTTTTCATATATTTGGTCAAGTAGAGCCCCAACCAATACATAAAGTTCAATTAAAAGCTAGATTAAAAAGATAGGTCTTGAGTTTGCTTTTAAAAGTATCAACACTCTCTGCTGCCCTCAGGTCTTCAGGAGGCTGTTCCAGAGACGAGGACCATAATAATGAAAGGATGCTAGAGGGTTCTAGAGGATTCATAGGCTGAAAGCAAACCTGCTAAATAGATAGGACTAAGACCATTAAGAGCTTTTTAACCAATAAAAGGGTCTTAAAATCAATTCTGAAGCAAACAGGTAGCCAGTGCAGAGACTTTAACATTGGTGTAATGTTTGCTCTCTTTCTGGTCCTTGTCAACACACGTGCAGCTGAGTTTTGAAGGCATTATTCCAGTTTCTAGAGATGTGGTAAATATATAGGTCAACGGCTTGATCATTGAAGAACTAATTTTGATGATCGAACATGGCTTGACCTCTTCATGACCATTTCCTTCTCCATAGGACGATCAAAGGAGCAGGGGTTGTGGCCAAGTAAGGTGTCTGTCCACTGACCATGGTCGCTAGCACAGATCTCTGGTTACCACCAGTAGGGGGCGCTGAAGCTTGTGGTCTATATTCTATATTGTCTATATTCTTATTGTTGCACTGTATATTGCATCTTGTGTGTTTATACCAAGATAGTAATAAATCTCTCTCTCCATGGAGTCATTGCAGACATATTGTTCAAAATCACTGACACTTACTTGAAAGAGGCTGATCTGAAATGGGAGGACTGTGTGGGGATCTGCACAGATGGGCTCAGTCAATGGCTGGTAAACGAGGAGGGCTGCAAGCCCTAATCAGGAAAGCCCTGGACACAGTCCTTCCTTTTGCCACATCCTACCTGTTTGAGATCAAGACAAAACACAGATCAAAGCTGCACATTGAAGATGAGCTAAGAGTGGCAGTCTCACAGCTGAATCCCCAATTGGAGAAAATCTGCAGCACAAAACAAACCCACACCAGTCACTGAAAAGATTTCAGAATTATGATTGTAATTCTTGCAGAGAGAATGTTCAGCTTTTTGTTTACTCTCAGAGTCAGTAAATGAGGCAATTTTACAAAATCTCTTGAAATCAATGAACACTGTTACCAAGTAAAATATTAGCTGCAGCGTCACTTTTAATGCTTCCACTCTAAAAGTAACTTGTTCCTCATTTAGTTTTCTTTAAAAGAGGTTGCAGTTCTGTATTAACTACAGACAATGTTTCAAATAAATTTCAAAAAAATCTACAAAAGGGGAGCCCTGTAGAAAAGGTTTGATGGAGATGGAGAAATGCTTTGATGGGGGCTTTGGCATATCAAGTAGTAGACTATTAAATCTATTAATGCTGAAATAGTCACAAGATTAAGAGTCAGAAGTTAAGAGATAAAAAAAATTTGAATCAGGATCAAAATGCTCCATAAATTGTGTGTGTGTGTGTGTGTGTGTATTGTGTCTATTGTTCAGAAGTCAGCGGTGTAGCATTGTTCTGTCTAGGCCTCAGTGTAGGTTTCTCGGATGGTGGGTTAACAATGAGTATCTCTTACCGCAGGTAGGCAATCTCCCCCTTCTCCATGGCAGCCCTCATAGCTGGAAGAAGTTCTTTTCGCTTCTGTTGAACACCTTCAGGAAAGTCCTCATTTATAAAAACGTTTGTGCTTTTCAGGGCTTTGCTGAGGACTTCCAGTTTGTCCTTATAAGGCAGAAACTTGACAATGATGGGCCTGGCGGAGGATGGAAAAAGCTTCCCAGTCCTGTGGGCCCATGCCAACTCAATTTTGTGTCTATCTGTAGCTTCTCCGACAGCAGCTTCTTCACTTTGTCCTCAGAATGAAATCATTTTTCACTTGACCTTGTATATAATCAGTTTTATCATTGAGTGAGATGAGACTTTTGCAGACTGTTTCCACATCATGCTTAGTATCTTTGTAGATATCACTCCACGTCTTGCAGTGGTTTTTAAAGTCATGAGATTCCCTTTGAGTGAACTCCAGACTGACCCTGAGGTCACTTCTCTCAGCAGCTCCCCAACTCTGTTGTTTGAGCAGTTGACAAAATTTCCACTCAGGATTTGAAGTTTTTCTCCTGTTGTTCTTGACAAGTTTTATAGAAGTCCTTTTGCTGCTCAAGTAATTCACACACCTGAGCCGTGGAGATAGTCTCCTCTGGATTGTTACTGGAACTTCCTTTAGGTGGAATGGCAATATTAACATCAGGTCCAGTGAACCACTAAACCCAGAATAAGGCCTACAAGGCCAAAGGCCTGGATGATCCAAGTCTAACAAAATTATATGTCCAGTGCTGGATTTCTGGCCCAGATACAGGATAAAGTTGGTGAAACCTCTGTTTGACTCTGTTTGTATAAGTAAACCAAAGACAAATTAAGAATTCAAGAGATATTAGATAGATAGAGTCCAGTTAATCCCACAGGAGTCACAGAGGAACACAGCAGCCCTACATCCTGTTGATCAAAACCACTGTGATTTGGGGAATTTTCCTTAACTCTCACAGGAAAGAGGAAACAGCCAGACAAATGAAACTGAAAATATTGGCTCACTTGGCACTTTTTCGAGACTAAGAATACAAATATATATATATATTAAAAATCACTCTGTGGTGAAATATATAATGATTGAATAAGTATAATCAATTGAATGAATTCCCTCAAAGACCTCCCTTCTTCATGGATGCAATATTACTAAGGAGCCACTCTGTAGAATGATTCTCTGAGCCAAAGCCTCTGGACAGGATGTGAGAGTAATTCTGAGGAACAGGCTCCTCGAAGGAAAAAGGAAAAAATTAAAGTCAAAATATGAGGTGAAACCATTGGGTCATGCTGCATTGCATCACTGTGGGGGTGTTACTCAGTGTATAAAAGAGAGAAATCCTTTGAGTTGAACCATCAGAGTCCAGACTGAAGGAAGACAGTGGAGTGTGAGCCAGCACCTGTCTACAGACACAACTATGAAGTCAGCTGTCATCGCCTTTCTCACCTGCCTGCTTGTCCTCTATGTACAAGGTTAGTGCTCCGTGATCGTCTCGTCCTTTGTGATGGAGCTTGTGTTTTAGAAACGCTACGGAATAAAACTTTAAAGCTGCAGTAATCAATAATGTTATGTCCACATGGATCAAGTGACTATGTGTTATTGTAAAGGGGTCGCTGGTAGTGATGAACTGGACTCAGTTTTACTCTACATGCAGCACCAAACAGCAGAAACTAGCTGGTGAACATAGTGCAGCATTTATAAAGGAGAGTGAATGTTATGTGATGATATGTTACATGTTGTGTTTACAGGTTGTTCCATTGCCTCCATGTGGACTCAAAGAGACTAATTTTAACTATATCCTGTAGTTTAATCCATAAAAATACATCAGAGTTTAATAGTTGATTATATTTTGTATTAATAATCTAAATGTGTAAAGTTGTCAGATAAATGTAGTAGAGTGAAAAGTACAATGTTTACCTCCGAAATATACTGAAGTAGAAATATAAAGTAGCATAAAAAGTGAATCTGAAGTCTGTTAAATGAATTAAAAGATGATCAGCAGCTAATAAGGTTGTGTCTTTTCTTCCTGCAGGACAATCAGACACCACTAGTTCATGCAAGTGTTTAAACGGTTATGTCGGCCGGGTCAACTCAAAGGTCATCCAGGGAATGCCAGACATATACCACCCAAGTTTCGTTTGTCTAAAGACAGAAATTATGTAAGTTCATGAGCTGAATTAAACCACATTTATGGACATGTCATTCTTCTGCATTACTCAGCTTCTCTCTAACGCGCCTCTTTCTTCTCTCGCAGTATCACAATAGCAGATCGGAAGAAGTGTGTGAATCCAGCGTCACCACTGGGAAAAATGATTCTGAGAAAGATGAACAGGTAAGATCAGCTTGATTTAACTAACTTAGGACAACAGAACAGTGTTCATGCTCAGAGTCTTCAAGATGAAATACTGCTGTGAATGTTTCTGATCTCTGTTGCTTTATACTAATAGTTCAATGTCATTTGTTGATTCAGGCAAAAGAAGAATGAAGCTGTGAGCATGACGACGACTACCAGTCAAACTAATACACAGAATTCAACGAGTCACCACACAACATCCACCATGTAGAGCTGCTGCAGTACTTTTATCATGTAAATACAATAAGTGCTTATCACAATAATTTGTGTATATTTTTAAAATTTTTTGGTACCAAAAATAAAACCCCTGATTGTACTTTTTAGTGTTTTGTGTTTTGTTACACAAACTGACTTTTCATTTTTGATGAAGGCACTAAGAATTGAGATTTATTTAACAGGGTGAATGAATAATTACTGCTACTAATACTTTTATTTCATATATGTATTTGTTCATTTTTATTTTTATTATTTCCTCTCATCATTGCTGAAATATACAGTATTGTGTGAGTGGGTGTTGAATGACCCACTGTGATGGGTTTCCTATGAGGCACCAAAAGACATGTGACAGTTTTGTCCTACAGATGGCAGCACGGCCACTAGTTATCACAGTCTGCCTTAAAGTAGTTCCATGCAACATGAAAGGTTTGCATAGCTTTGTTACATGGAGGAAAATATTAAACCAGCTCAAATAAATGCAAGGTGAGGCAGCCTACCAACAGGAAACACATTTGTCTGACAATGAACACAAAAACTGTCCAGATTATGGACTTCACTGATGTTTTATTCCTCCTATTTATCCGGCCATAGAAGAGGGGGCCCGATCCTGATACAGAAACCCATCCAGTCCTTCACTGAGGCATCATTTTGAGATAGAGACGGAGGATATGTGATGATTAACACAACAATAGACAAAATTTAGGTGTCGCTGCTAAAGGTATGAAGCTCCACCTGAGAATATCCTGCCATTTATGAAGATCATATTTGACCTGACGGTGAAAAAGCCTCGTGGTAAACTATTAATAGGTGGGGATTTTAATTGTGTGATAAATGGGTCATCAGATAGAAGTACTTTATCTCAAAAATACATTCATCAGCATCAAGTAGAACTCTCATTACTCAATCTGCACATCTGGCTAAAAGGCTACTGCAGATCACTGGGAATTCCTTTTGTTGACAATTTCACTACATTTCTGGACAGACCTACGCTTTTCAGGTATGATGGTCTTCACCTAAACTGGTCTGGCTCTCGTCTTCTATCTACCAACATGGCACTGACGCCGAAATCATGCAAATCTTTGTGTAACTGACATGGGGTTAGTCCGTTCCATTATAGTAAGAACTCTGCTCTTAAGTGTGATACTCCTGGGATTGTAAATGCCACATACTGTGTAAATCCTGAAACTTTTCTGAACAGGAATGGAACGGTTCGGGCACCTGACAGTAGCCAGTCTATTGACCCGGTCTCACTGATTCCCGTCGTTACAAACTTTAGGCCCAAGAAATGCCTCCCTGCACACACAACTAGAGCTATCAGTAGTAACTTGATCCATATTACCTACAGTCATAAACAGTCTATGCAATCCATCACTCCAGCTAAGTTTGCTCTATTCAATGCTAGGTCTCTGTCAAACAAAACCTTTATCCTGAATGATCTGATCACATCACATAATTTGGATTTTCTGATTTTGACAGAAAAATGGCTGAAGACTGGGGACTGCTGCCATTTAATTGAACTCTGCCCTCCTGAATAAAGTTATTTTAACTCCCCAAGGTCCACTGGCTGTAGTGGTGGCCTTGCAGTCGCCTACAGCAACCTTTTTAATTGTAAACATATCACTATTGATAATTTTCAGAATTTCGAAATGCTTATGTTCAAAATCAACTGTCAAAACCCTATCTGCTGTATCTCAATCTACCGTCCCCCTAAACCAAACAACAGCTTTTTCGCAGAGTTCTCTGAATTCCTATCCTCCATTGTTCTCAACCATGATAGAATTATTCTTGTAGGGGATTTCAACATCCATGTTGATGATACATCCAACCATTTTGCTACTGAATTCCTAAACATTACTGATTCTTTCAATCTGGTGCAGCATGTTTCTGGTTCAACACATAACCGAGGCCACACCCTTGACCTCATTTTTACTCTTGGCCTGACTATTAATTCCCTCTCATTGATTGATCTTGTCTCTGATCATAAATGTATTCTATTTGACTCCTACATCCAGGCAACTGCTCCAAGTCAGAAGCGAACAGTATGTTCCCGCATTTTTAATAACCAGTCTGCTTCAAATTTCTCATCTATTTTCTCTGATTTATATAGTGGCCATATTCAACCGTCTAACATTAATGATTTGGTCAGTAATTTCAATAATCTGTGTTCCTTTGCGTTGGATGCCATCGCACCTTTCACAACCAGGTCAGTAGCGGCTACCAAATCATCACCATGGATAAATGATGCTATCCGTAGCTGTAAGCAGGATTGCAGGAGGGCAGATGGAAAAAGACAAAACTCAATGTTCACTTCCAATACATGAAAGAACTTTTAACATACTCAATCAAAAAACCAAGGATGCAAGATCAGCTTATTTCTCAGACTTAATTACTGCTAATAAACACAATCCTCGAGCTCTGTTTAAAACAATTAATCAGCTTGTACAACCTGCTACTATCTCTGCCACCTCAACTGAAGACTGTGAATTGCATTTATCATTTTTCATCAACAAGATCAATAGCATTAGATCCAACATTGTGCTGCCTTCCACCACTTTTGATCCACTTAGTAGTGTTTCAAATTTACCAACCCATTTTGCCCGTATCCATGCAGAGAAGTAGGATTATCCACTACCTGCAGTAAATGAGGCTGAACTCCTCCCTGAACAGGGTAACAGACGCCATCTCCTGGCTTCTCAATTAACAAAACAACATGGAATTACTGCAATTATTTTTTTTGATTATATACTGTATCTGTCTTTATTGAACTATGAACAAGACACTATTGTGATAGTTAACTGATGTCACGTAGTCTGTGTACAGGTTACTTGCTGTCCAGGAACACAGATATTTTACCCACATTTAGAAGTCCACACTCAAGTAACTCAAACACTCCAACTTCCCCACACTACAGTGGGAAAGGGGAAATGGTGATTCTAAACCAACACACCGGATGCTTTATATGAATTTACAGACAACTAACTAGGCTGATTGGCTATAGCTATATTTGTGGCTATCGGCTAACACAGGAGTCCATTTTGATGAGAAGTCAGTCAGCTGATGTAGAGGCTATAACATTACTGACTGGTGAACAAGTTTCTTCAGAACACTGCAGAGGAAATAAAAATAGAAAATATAATACAGTGAGCAGCAGCTGATGTGCACACCTCTTGTTGATATTGATGAGCTCAGGTTCATCCCACACAATGAGCCCTGCATGTTTCTTAATTAGCTAATGTGACTAACGATGCAGAAAACACAGTACCATGGTTTAGCAGACAGTGGTCTGACACACTGCTGTTAAAGGATCAGTTTGTGAAATTACTTATTGATTCTATGTAGTTCACATATGAACTAAAGTTACTATAGTCGACTGCTGTTTCCTGACTCATTGTACTACACCGTCTTTAATCATTAGCTATGTCTGCAGAGCTTGTGGCTGCTGATATCCAGAAATCTGAAAAGGGAATTAAATTGAAATTGGATATTTACTGTAAGACTATCTCAGGTGAGAAAAATCACTACCTCAGCAGTCAGTCAGTTTTAATTCATTTACATGCAAGCAAGGCTAAAGACAGCAGATTTTCTAACAGCCTGTGTGTCTGTTAGAGGCTGTGACATCAGTATCACATTGTGCAATGCACAGACACAGAGACTCACACAGTCAGTCCACACGTGTCCAAATGTGCAACTGCCCTACATCCTGTTAAGCAATCCTACTGTGATTCAGGGAATATTCCTTAAGTCAAAGGAAAGAGGAAAGAGCCAGACAAGTGAAACTGTAAATGTTGACCCCTTTTAGCACTTTCACATCCCATCCATCCATCCCTTGATATCTACATTACAGTTCAGAAGGGGATCCATTGGCCCTGAGTCATCAGGAGACACTGCAATGTAAAGCTGTGTGTCATCAGCATAGCTATAGAAATGTATGCCATGCCTCCTTCTGAAGTTTCCAAGTGGCAGCATATAAAGATTAAAAAGTGTCAAATTGAACCTTGAGGAACACCACAATTCATTTTATACCTTTCAAATGAACACTAGTCCATGCTCGGTGAGTTAGATTTGAATCAATTTAAAAAAAATCACTTCCTCAGCAATCAGTCAGTCAGTTTTAATGCATTTACATACAAGCGGAGCCAAAGATAGCATGTTTTCTGACGTCCTGTGTGACTGTTAGAGGCTGTGACATCAGTATCACATTGTGCGATGCACAGACACAGAGACTCACAAAGTCGGGCCACACATGCATCCACAAGAATCAAGCAATTTACTGTATCAAAGGCTGCGCTCAAGTCCAGTAGTACCAATACAGAAAGTAATGGGCAGATAAGATACTGGCAGTTAAACTGGTCACAGCCAGAAGAGAGTAGATATTTGCAACTGATGACACAAGTCAACCTTTTTTCTAAGGGGTCACAATTAAGCCAATAAAGGTTGGGCTCCTATAGTGTTCAACTGTTCAGCCAAATTGAGAGTCAATCACTTCAAACTCATGCTTGCAGCCACCTCCAGGTTGCACTATCTTGAAATAACAAGACTACTGTATGCAAATATAATGACTGAATTAGTATAATTAATTGAATGAATTCCCTAAAAGACCTCCCTTCTTCATGGATGCAATATTACTAAGGAGCCACTCTGTAGAGTGATTCTCTGAGCCAAAGCCTCTTGACAAGAAGTGTGAGTAATTCTGAGAAACAGGCTCCTTGTAGGAAAAAGGAAGGAGTGGAAAAACTGAAAGTCAAACTGTGAAGTGAAACCATCGGATGATGCTCCATTTCATCACTATGTTGGTGTTACTCAGTGTATAAAAGAGAGAAATCCTTTGAGTTGAACCATCAGAGTCCTAACTGAAGGAAGACAGTGGAGTGTGAGCCAGCACCTGTCTACAGACACAACTATGAAGTCAGCTGTCATTGCCTTTCTCACCTGCCTGCTTGTCCTCTATGTACAAGGTTAGTGCTCCGTGATCGTCTCGTCCTTTGTGATGGAGCTTGTGTTTTAGAAATGCTACAGAATAGAACTTCAAAGCTGCAGTAATCAATAATGTTATTTCCATATGGATCAAGTGACTATGTGTTATTGTAAAGGGGTCACTGGTAGTGATGAACTGGACTCAGTTTTACTCTACATGCAGCACCAAACAGCAGAAACTAGCTGGTGAACATAGTGCAGCATTTATAAAGGAGAGTGAATGTTATGTGATGATATGTTACATGTTGTGTTTACAGGTTGTTCCATTGCCTCCATGTGGACTCAAAGGGGCTAATTTTAACTGTATCCTGTAGTTTAATCCATAAAAATACATCAGAGTTTAATAGTTGATTATATTTTGTAGTAATAATCTAAATGTGTAAAGTTGTCAGATAAATGTAGTAGAGTGAGAAGTACAATGTTTACCTCCAAAATATACTGAAGTAGAAATATAAAGTAGCATAAAAAGTGAATCTGAAGTCTGTTAAATGAATTAAAAGATGATCAGCAGCTAATAAGGTTGTGTCTTTTCTTCCTGCAGGACAATCAGACAACGCAAAGAAATGCAAGTGTTCAAACAGTTATGTCGGCCGGATCAACACAAAGGTCATCAAGGGAATGCCAGACATATACCACCCAAGTGTCTTCTGTCTAAAGACAGAAATTATGTAAGTTCATGAGCTGAATTAAACCACATTTATGGACATGTCATTCTTCTGCATTACTCAGCTTCTCTCTAACGTGCCTCTTTCTTCTCTCGCAGTATCACAGTAGCAGATAAGAAGAAGTGTGTGAATCCAGAGTCACCACTGGGAAAAATCATTCTGCAAAACATGAGCAAGTAAGATAAGCTTGACTTAACTAACTTAGGACAACAGAACAGTGTTCATGCTCAGAGTCTTCAAGATGAAATACTGCTGTGAATGTTTCTGATCTCTGTTGCTTTATACTAATAGTTCAATGTCATTTGTTGATTCAGGCAAAAGAAGAATGAAGCTGTGAGCATGACGACGACTACCAGTCAAACTAATACACAGAGTTCAACGAGTCACCACACAACATCCACCATGTAGAGCTGCTGCAGTACTTTTATCATGTAAATACAATAAGTGATCTTCTGTTTCTGTTCTTTTAACTTAAATTGTCATTGTGTGTATATAGTAAATAAATAATTTGTATATATTCTTAATATTTTTTGGTACCAAAAATAAAACCCCTGATTGTACATTTTAGTGTTCTGTGTTTTGTTACACAAACTGAACCTGTGCTTACCTTCACCTCTCAATAGAATGTGTTCACACTGAGATTACAGATAACTAATTGACAGTAGATACAGGTCCAGTCCAACGTTTGGACACACCTACTCATTGAGGAGTTTTTTCCTTATTTTTTACCATTTTCTACATTGTAGAACAATACTGAAGACATCAAAACTATGAAATAACACATGTTGAATTATGTAGTGAAGAAAGAAAGTATTATCTTTCATATTTTAGATTCCTCACAGTAGCTACTGTTTGCCTTCATGACAGCTTTGTACACTCTAGACAATATCTTAACCAGCTTCATGAGGTTGTCGCCTGGAATGCTTTTCAGTTAACAGGTGAGAGGTGTACAACGTGTGGGAAAACTCAAAATTCTCTGTATACTTGAAACATTTAGAAGTCCAGACTTGAGTGACTCAAACACTCAGCACTACAATGGAAAAGGGGAAATGGTTAATACTGATTCTGATCACCAGATTTGTATGGAATGGTAAAAAAACACAAATTAACACTGTACATTACACCTGCCAAAGATAAGGGTGGTATGGCACTCCCAAATTTAAAAGATTATTGTCATGCGGCAGTAATGAAGTAGTGTGACAAAGATTATAGTGCAAAATGGAAAGATATTGAGATGAATGTAGCAGAAATTCCAATCCAGTCCCTAATTGGTAATATTAAATTAGTAAAGGTATTACAAGATTCAATAGACTCAATAAGTTCCCACGCACCGAATACTTGGTTTGATCTAATTAAACAGCAAAAGAAGAAAGGGAAGTGAGACTGTTGAGCTGTTTTGCTTATGATGACAGATTTAAACCAAGTTTGAATGACCAAAACTTCAGAAATTGGGAGAGAAAGGGGATTATAGCAATGTGCACAATAACCAAGAGTGGAGATATAATGAGTTTTCAGGAGTTGAAAGACAGATATCTCTCTCTATAAAGCAAGGAATCTCTGTCTGCACATATATATGTATGTATGTAAGTTTGTATTTCGAGTATCTCAAGAATCATTCATCCAATCTACTTCATACCTGGCAGGTGGATTGCTGGGGCAACGAGGAAGTGCAATGCCGATGTGTGAAGTTGTTTGGATGAGCGGTTCTCAAGAAATGTATAAAAATACCTCATAAATAACATTGATTTGCTTCCTCTTCTGCCCGTGCAGTCAACGAATAGAAATACGGGCAGTGCCATTCTGCCACTGATAGCCTGCGTGTGAGGTGTTTAGGGAACATCAGTAAATTGTAGCGTCTACCAATAGTCTGTGTTTAGGGGACGGGCACAACTCTCTCTAGGTACTGAGAAATCGGCCCGTTCCGAACAGGCACATTTTGACAGGCACTGCACTACTGGATTAGAAAATAAGGACTTTTTTTTTTAGATATTTACAGTTCAAATAGTTCGGTAACACATACAAGTTAAAGTTCTGCTTCATGCGCTGTCAGACTTTTAAAGGAATGTTTTTTACATTTCCAGAGTGAGTGAAGGAATTATGAGAGAGGAGACAGAAGTGAGGAAGAATTGCAGTATGTAATGTTTATGGTGTTGAAAGAAAATCAAGGAGAAGGTAAAGAACTGGTTCAAAAGGAAGAAGGTGCAACTGCTTCAAGATTTAAAGAAACAGTTTAAGGATAAAAGAGAAACACATAGAAGCTGCCCAGGCATCAGGTGATGGAAGGACATGAACAAATTCAAAACAGGAAGCGGAAAAAAAATGGTAAAGTCTGACTTCTACCTGTATGTAGATGAATTACTGTTCTGTAAAGATTTTTAAAGGCACAATCTGTTATCCAAACTAAAGGACATCCTAAGAAACAAAAGCCAAATCACAAGATTAAAACCTGCTATAAAAGGATATATAGAACTTTAATACAGGCACTAACACTACACAACAACTCTATAAACATGATGATTTCATCAGCTCTTAGAAGGTTGTTGACCTCAGTAACTGTTGTAAACACAGCATTAAAACTGACAGTTTCAGTTATTAGGAAAGAAAATGCTGATTCATCATTCATCTGACTGATTCATCTATTAATCAAACTGTTGTGTTGATTTGATTTGGCTTTAAGTTTATACAAATTAATTCCCCATAAGTCAGTTTTGTTATTTTGTTATATTACAAACATTGATCTATATTCAGGACCATATAGACGGTGTGAGAATTGAGATTTTGGTTTTTAAGATAGAGACCTATTGGTCCATCTATCATCCATAAGGCCTACGCTTATTTATGTATTGTAAATAAACAGTACTTATTTACAATTACAATTAATATGCACTCACTTCATTTCAGGTCAGTGTAGAGAAATACAGCAATATGGACAACCACCCACAGTGGAAAAAAATCCCAGGTGTAGAGTAAAGTCCCTGCATGTTTTGAAGGCAGACAGCACGAGCCTCAAACAACAGACCAGCTCTTTCTTCAACGCCCCAGGAATGCTGACCAACAATATATAAGTTAGAGTCCTAAACTCCTCACTGACCAGACCAACTAAACAATCTGCTGCAAACAGAAAAGATCAGATAAGGAACCCCCCCATATCCTGCATGGTCACCAAACCAGACCATTGACCCAAACCATCTTTGATCCTTCAAGCTACAAGAGCCAGGAGGATGGGAAGAGCAATTCACACCCCAGTGTGAACTGAGAGCACCATTTGGCTAAAAGATCCCCACCATTGGTTATCATAACTCACGTCTAAGAGCCAGTCACACACAGAGACGAGCTGGCACCAACTTTAATCCATCTGTGGATTTTGACTTTCAGGACTTGAATGACCAACCCAAGAACTGATCACTGGGCAAACCAGCATAAGGCACAAGATATGCTGCACAATATGCCATGCCCCAGTGACATGCATGGCCTGGACCCCTGCCATGTGCAGTCAGGTCAAGGAGAACGGAGGACTGTAAAACCCATGGACTTACAAATGTAGTTTTAGATTTTGTCTAAGAACAATTAATATTGTATGTTGGTATGTGTGTATATATCACAATATTTGTAATGAAATGTATTACTAACATAATTCCATCCTCCTTGATAACACTATCATGTTTAGTACCATTCTGTTTGTTTCACTTTCAGAACACTAAAGCTACTGCTGCTAAATGCAAAATTAGGAATCATGCAATTGTTAAATTGTAAATACTTTGATTAAAAGAATAACCATACTCAGGAATTGTACCTGCCTGTCCATGGACAGGAGGGGACTGACTCTGCTCCCCCAGAACTCTACAACCCCTGGGACTGGCCAGGATGCACCTTCTAGGTAAGCAGACTAAAACTTTAAAACAGTGTCTTATCTGAGACTCTAAGATCTTTAGAGCTGCTTTTTGCTGGCTGCTGGTTTCTTCTTGCTTTTGTCTTTGTTTTCTTGCTTTCTGCCATGCCAGCGGAAAGCTTGCATTTTGCAAGTCTGAAGATGTGATTCAAAACAATAGGAGGTGAAACCTCAGAATCTAGAGTCATGAGTTGAGGGTCAAGGCTAAGAGAGCATAAACCAGCAGCTCTCTTCCAATGGGAACTTTTCAAGTCTGGACCGACCGACTCACTCATCATTTCAAGATCCATACTCCAGCTCCTCAACCCAGCACATCAGACTCCATTCTCCGCAAGAAGCCGCCCCAGGGAGCAAGCAAGTATTCGTACAAAACCTTCATCAACTTACTTAAACCCTGGTGTTTTCATGATTTGTAATTTCAATTGGCAATTCAGAACTAGGTTGTTATACCGTTGATTTGACTCGCTGCTTCTCAGGTAACAGTCATCTCATCTGTTTATCAGGTCTCTCATACCAACTGCACAATAGATAACTCTTCATCATGCATTTCAATCATTCACTAGCCAAAGCCTTGTGCACCAGTTTCCCCTTTCTCTCTTGTGTCTTGTTTGTAAAATGTTGTAGTGTTTAGTACTTGTAGCTGTAGTATTAGTAATAAATGTGTATGTAATTAAAGTGGACTTATTTGTGTTTTCTTATTCTTGCATCTCAGTCACTCAAAAAACATTGAGAGCAAAGCCCTCATTTACAATAATGTCGAGCAAGAAAGAAGACAATCAATATGAATACATATATGAATACAATTAACAGATAGAGTAACAACAAAATCAATTAAAAACAGGTATAAACAGAAGTTAAAAGGTTTGAGATAGTGGATTTAAAATGACCAAGAGTTACCAATGAACCCATTTTTAAAGTGCTTTGTAGTGTGTTCCAGGTTGATGGTGCAAGGAAGCCAAAAGCAGTTCTTCTAAGCTCTGTATGAATGTGAGGGACATTGAGAGTAAGCCAGTCAATAGTTCTAGTGTTATGTGGTCCAGTGGACCAAACAAGCATGGAATTAATGTAAGAAGGCAGCTTTCCAATAAGGGCCTTGTAAATAAACTAAAACATGTGCAAATCCTTCCTCCCAGAGAGAGAGGACCACCCAGCCTTTTTGTACAGGATGCAATGATGAATGTTGTAAACATCACCAAAATTGGTGCCTGTTGAGGGCAGGAGGTGACACATAGGAATACATGGATGAATAGAGTTATAACTCTTTGTCAGCCAAAGTGCTGTTTTTATTCTCCTCTATTAATGCTGAGTAATAGGCGGCTCTGGCACTACAGAGGGCCTTCCAATATGTTTTAAGACTATCTTGCCAGACTAAGCGAAATTCTTCCAGTTTGGTAGAACGCCAAATCCTTTCAAATTTTCGCAATGTTTGCTTTAATTTGCGGGTTTGAGAGTTATACCATGGGGCTAACCTCTTATGTTTGATTATTTTCCTTTTCAAAGGGGTGATGGAGTCAAGTGTTATTCACAGTGAGCCTGCACCACTATCAACAAGATTATCAGTATGATAATATGAGACTAGCTCGTTTACTAATGCAGCTTTAGATGACAGAGATCTAATGTTTAAGAGTCCACATTTAATTATCCTATTTTGTTGTACTATGGCAGAGATCGTGTTAATTTCTATTAAATTTTTATGAATGACTCCTCTTTTGTTTATTTTAGATTTAATTTATTTAAGTGGTCGGGGGACAGACACAGTTTCTATGTGGTTTTGGGTGGGTAACTGCTCTAATGGAAGCGCAGATATGGTTTCACTGCCACGGTCTCTCAGATAGTTAAAATCCAGGCATTCGATGAATAAAATCCTTTATCCAGTGAAAAGAGATATTTAAAAGCAACCAAGATCTAAAAAGTATAACGTAAGAATGTGGCTTGAACTGGATAAAAAGATTCTAGCAGGCAACCACAATGCCTTATACCCACGCAAAATCATAATTAAGATTAATAACAATCATAATTCTAATTGACCTTCCTTGTGTGGCCAACAGGAGGACTATTTCCCTATTATTATGCCCACTCTAATATGAGTTATATCACTGGACAAATAATTTCATGTTGGAGCTGTACACAATAATAACTCATAATTCCCCATAAAATCATAAAGACATTTGATTAATAACTATTATAATTATTAGCAATGTCTGCAGAACTTAACTAACTGCTGATATTCAGAAATTTGAAAGGGAATTAAATTGAAATTGGAAATTTACTGTAAGACTATCTCACGTGAAAAAACTCACTACCTCAGCAGTCAGTCAGGATTAATGCATTGAGATGCAGGCTCAAAGACAGCACATTTTCCAACAGCCTGTGTGTCTGTTAGAGGCTGTGACATCAGTATCACATTGTGCAATGCACAGACACAGAGACTCACACAGTCAGTCCGTGTGGACTGACTGTGTGAGTGACTGTGTGTCCAAATGTGCAACCCCCCTTCATCCTGTTGAGCAATGCTACTGTGATTTGGGGAATTTCTCTTAACTGACAGGAAAGAGGGAAGAGCCAGAAAAGTGAAACTGTAAATCTTGACCCTACTTAACACTTAGCACATAACCGACTCAGCACAAATGTAAATTTGTTTTAATATATTTGGTCAAGCAGAGCCCAAACCAATACATAAAGTTCAATTAAAAGCTAGATTAAAAAAGGTAGATCTTGAGTTTGCTTTTAAAAGTATCAACACTCTCTGCTGCCCTCAGGTCTTCAGGAACCTATTCCAGAGACACCATAGTGTAGGACCATAGTAATGAAAGGATGCTAGAGGGTGCTAGAGAGTTCATATGCTGAAAGCAAATCTGATAAATAGGTTGGACCAAGACCATTAAGAGCTTTATAAACCAATAAAAGTATTTTAAAATCAATTCTGAAGCAAACAGGTAGCCAGTGCAGAGACTTTAACATTGGTGTAATGTGTGCTCTCTTTCTGGTCCGTGTCAACACACGTGCAGCTGACTTTTGAACTAATTGTAATTCAGCTGTATTCTTTTTAGGGAGACCAGAAAGTAGAGCATTACAGTAGTCAATCCTGAAGGTAATAATTGTGTGCATTAGTGTCTTTGTATTGGCTTAAGAGAGAAACAGTCACACTCAGGCAACCCAGTCTCACCCAATGGTGTACAAATAACATGGGTTTACACTTTAAAAATATATGCAATATGTAAGCTACTGTAACCTTTTTTAAAGTAGTGCTCTCCTGCTGTTTAGCAGATTTTTGCCAACTAATTATCTAGCCATGTACCAAGCCTGCAACCTCCTAATAAGGTAAAAATCACCTTATAAAATGAAAGAAAGTCACATTATATGACGTTCCTTCTCTGGAAAGGATTTGTGTATCACCTGCATGCAAAATTGGACTTTGGCGTATGCACTGCATGAAATTTGAAAGTGTAAAGTTCTGTTATTTCTATGCAGATTGAACTGAAAAAGCTGGTGCTTAAGATGCATCCTAGTTAGGTTTCTAATGTGAGGTTCAAACTAAGATCTGAATCAAAGATAACTAAAGGTTTTTTACTTGTTGGTTTCATGCCAGTGCTTACAGTTTCACATTGAGTTTCTCTCTCTGAGCTTCAGTACTAATAACCAGGACTTCAGTTTTGTTCTGATTGAGCTGTAGAAAAAAGCTTCACTGCCATCCATAACATGATATATAAAATAAACTTCAGAAGGGCATCTATTGGCCCTGAGTCATCAGGAGACACTGCAATGTAAAGCTGTGTGTCATCAGCATAGCTATATAAACGTATGCTGTGCCTCCTGATGATGTTTCCAAGTGGCAGCATATAAAGGTTAAAAAGTGTATTACCTAAAATTGAACCTTGAGGAACACCACAATTCATTTTATAGCTTTCAGATGAACACTCATCCATGGTTAAAGAAAATTCTCTATCAGTGTGATAAGATTTGAATGAATTAAAAACAGTACCAGAGAGGCCAATCACATGGTGAAGTCTACCTAAAAGAATTGAGTGATCTACTGTATCAAAGGCTGTGCTTAAATCACGTAGTACTAATACAAAAAGTATTCTTCATATCCATATCGGACCTGAGGTTGTTTACAACCTGCTGTCTCAGTGCTATGATTGGCCTGAAAACCTGATTGGTGCTTTTCAAAAATACTGTGCAAGTTCATAAAAGTTTTATGTTTCATGAGGTTTTTTTCAACGTTTTTTCTAAGGGGTCACAATTAAGCCAATAAAAGTTGGGAACCTCCGGTATTCAGCTGTTTAGCCAAATTGAGAGTCCATCACTTCAAACTCATGCTTGCAGCCACCTCCAAGTTGCACTATCTTGGAATGAAAAGATTACTGTATGCAAATATAATGACTGAATTAGTAAAATTAATTGAATGAATTCCCTCAAAGACCTCCCTTCTTCATGGATGCAATATTACTAAGGAGCCACTCTGTAGAGTGATTCTCTGAGCCAAAGCCTCTGGACAGAAAGTGAGAGTAATTCTGAGAAACAGGCTCCTTGTAGGAAAATATGTAGGAGCAGAGAAAATGAAAGTCAAACTGTGAAGTGAAACCATTGGGTCATGCTGCATTGCATCACTGTGTTGATGTTACTCAGTGTATAAAAGAGAGAAATCCTTTGAGTTGAACCATCAGAGTCCAGACTGAAGGAAGACAGTGAAGTGTGAGCCAGCACCTGTCTACAGACACAACTATGAAGTCAGCTGTCATTGCCTTTCTCACCTGCCTGCTTGTCCTCTATGTACAAGGTTAGTGCTCCGTGATCGTCTCGTCCTTTGTGATGGAGCTTGTGTTTTAGAAACGCTACAGGATAGAACTTTAAAGCTGCAGTAATCAATAATGTTATGTCCACATGGATCAACTGACTATGTGTTATTGTAAAGGGGTCGCTGGTAGTGATGAACTGGATTCAGTTTTACTCTACATGCAGCACCAAACAGCAGAAACTAGCTGGTGAACATAGTGCAGCATTTATAAAGGAGAGTGAATGTTATGTGATGATATGTTACATGTTGTGTTTACAGGTTGTTCCATTGCCTCCATGTAGACTCAAAGAGACTAATTTTAACTATATCTTGTAGTTTAATCCATAAAAATACATCAGAGTTTAATGGTTGATTATATTTTGTATTAATAATCTAAATGTGTAAAGTTGTCAGATAAATGTAGTAGAGTGAAAAGTACAATGTTTACCTCCGAAATATACTGAAATAGAAACATAAAGTAGCATAAAAAGTGAATCTGAAGTCTGTTAAATGAATTAAAAGATGATCAGCAGCTAATAAGGTTGTGTCTTTTCTTCCTGCAGGAAAATCAGACACCGCTAGTTCATGCAAGTGTTTAAACGGTTATGTCGGCCGGGTCAACTCAAAGGTCATCAAGGGAATGCCAGTCATACACCAACCAAGTGTCTTCTGTCTAAAGACAGAAATTATGTAAGTTCATGAGCTGAATTAAACCACATTTATGGACATGTCATTCTTCTGCATTACTCAGCTTCTCTCTAACGTGCCTCTTTCTTCTCTCGCAGTGTCACAATAGCAGATCAGAAGAAGTGTGTGAATCCAGAGTCACCACTGGGAAAAATCATTCTGAAAAACATGAGCAGGTAAGATCAGCTTGACTTCACTAACTTAGGACAACAGAACAGTGTTCATGCTCAGAGTCTTCAAGATGAAATACTGCTGTGAATGTTTCTGATCTCTGTTGCTTTATACTAATAGTTCAATGTCATTTGTTGATTCAGGCAAAAGAAATGAAGCTGTGAGCATGACGACGACTACCAGTCAAACTAATACACAGAGTTCAACAAGTCACCACACAACATCCACCATGTAGAGCTGCTGCAGTACTTTTATCATGTAAATACAATAAGTGATCTTCTGTTTCTGTTAAATTGTCATTGTGTGTATATAGTAAATGAATAATTTGTATATATTCTTAATATTTTTTGGTACCAAAAATAAAACCCCTGATTGTACTTTTTAGTGTTCTGTGTTTTGTTACACAAACTGAACCTGTGCTTACCTTCACCTCTCAATAGAATGTGTTCACACTGAGATTACAGATAACTAAGAGACAGTAAATACAGGTCCAGTCCAACGTTTGGACACACCTACTCATTGAGGAGTTTTTTCCTTATTTTTTACCATTTTCTACATTGTAGAACAATACTGAAGACATCAAAACTATGAAATAACACATATTGAATTATGTAGTGAAGAAAGAAAGTATTATCTTTCATATTTTAGATGTTTGCCTTCATGACAGCTTTGTACACTCTAGACAATATCTTAACCAGCTTCGTGAGGTCGTCACCTGGAATGGTTTTCAGTTAACAGGTGAGAGGTGTACAAAACTCAAAAATTCTCTGAATCCGTTTAGAAGTCTAGAATCAAGTAACTCAAACATCTGAGCTTCCCAGCAATACAATGGAAAATGGGAAATGGTTATTAATGATTCTGATATCCAGACTTATATGTAATGGTAAGAAAACACGAATAAAATACTGTACATTACACCCGCCAAAGATAAAGGTGGTATGGCACTCCCAAATTTTAAAGATTATCATCATGCAGTACAACTTGGACCAGTAATCAAGAGGAAAGATATTGAGATGAATGTAGCAGACAGTCCAGTCCCTAATTGGTAATATTAAACTAGTAAGGGAATTACGAAATTCAATAGACCCAATAAGTTCCCACACACTGAACACTTGGTTTGATCTAATTAAACAGTACAAAGTAGAGAGGGAAGTGAGACTGTTGAGCTGCTTTGCTTATGATGACAGATTTAAACCAGGTTTGAGTGACTAAAACTTCAGAAATTGGGAGAGAAAGGGGATCATAGCCATGTGCACAATAACCAAGAATGGAGATATCATGAGTTTTCAGGAGCTGAAAGACAGATATGGATTAGAATTTCTTTTTTAGAAATTTACAGTTGAGGGATTACTTTATGAAGGAAACACAAAGCCCAAAAACCATAAATGGAGTACTTGATGTAATGATACAGACACACAGTGGGACAAGATTCAAGGCCATCTCGGCGCCTCACCAAAATCTAAGAGACTGTAAAGTTTCATCTACTACAGATGTGGCAAAAATTATTTGTACCCTTGCGTTTTATTAAAATAATGCACCATTCATCCTGAACAGTGTTGAAATTAAAATATATTTTATTATCAATGCATGTCTATTTTTGTTTTGCAGTGGAATAAAACAAAAAAGTTGTGAAACTAACTGAATAAATGCTTATTCTACAAAGACGTTCTAAAATAGCCTGGACCCTTTATTGGTGCCAATTAGAAGTTGTAAGAAATAATTGATTTGTAGTGACACTATTGTGTTTTAATTAGTATCACAGGTATTTTCCATCTTATAATCACTCATGTAACCAGTTTAAAAGGAGAAAATTACTCACTCTGCTGTTTTGTGCCACTGTGTGCATCACATTGAACATGGAAAACAGAAGGAAAACTAGAGAGTCTGATGATATTAGAAAAAAAGTAATAGCCAAGCATGGTCAACGTAAAGGTTACAAGACCATCTCCAAAGAGCTTGATGTTCCTGTGACCACTGTTGCCAATATTATTAAGAAGTTTAAGGCCCATGGAACTGTAGCCAACATCTCTGGACGTGGTCGCAAGAGGAAAATTGGCCCGAGATTGAACAGAAGGATTGCTCGAATGGCTGAGAAAGAACCAAAGAAAACTTCAATACAGATCCAAGCTGATCTTCAAGTTCAAGGTAAAATAGTTTCAAGTTGCACCATCCGTTGCTGTCTGAATGAAAATGGGCTCCATGGTAGAAGACCCAGGAAGACCCCACTTCTAAGAGATAGACACAGAAACACTAGACTGGACTTTGCCAAAATGCATGTTGACAAGCCACAGTCCTTCTGGGAGAATGTGCTTTGGACAGATGAAACAAAATTAGAGTTTTTTGTTAAATCACACCAACTCTATGTTTACAAAAGGAAAAAATTAAGCCTTCAAGGAAACGAACACCATGCCTACCATGAAACATGGAGGAGGCTCACTGATGTTTTGGGGTATCTTTGCTGCCTCCGGCACTGGGTGCCTTGAATCTGTGCAGCACGATGAAATCACAAGACTATCAAGGCATTTTGGAGTGAAACATACAGCCCAGTGTCATAAAGCTGTGTCTTAATTGCAAGTCAGGGGTCTCTCAGTAGTATAATGACCCCAATCATACATCAAAAAGCACTCCAGAGTGGATGAGAAGAAAGCGTTGGATCATTCTGAGGTGACCTGCTATGAGTCCTGATCTGGATTCTATTGAACATTTGTGGAAAGAGCTCAAACTTGCAGTTGGGAGACGGCAGCCATCAAACCTGAGAGAACTGGAGCAGTTTGCTCAAGAAGAGTGGGCCGAACTACCAGTGGAGACGAGTAGAAACCTTATTCAGAGTTACAGAAAGTGCTTGAGTGCAGTTATTGCCTCCAAAGGCCATGCTACAAAATATTAAGTTAAGATTACCAATATTTTTGGCCATTTGTTTTATTGTATTAAATATGTTAATTTGTAAATCAGAAGCAAAGTTTCAGTTATATTCAATGTAAAATAAAGAATGATGGATACCATATACTTCTGTCGGTTTCAACTTAATACAGGGAGATTTTTTACCAATATTTCTGGCCACATCTGTATGTACATCAAGGCTAAATGGGAGAGGGAAGTAAACATTAAATTGCAACAGAAGAATGACTCAGCATCTGCAAAACACAACACACCACCACAAATTCGAGAACATGGAGGGAGTTTGAATGGAAAAATCTAACCCACACACACATTTCTAGGGAATGCCACAAATTACACTCATTTTGGGAAAATATGCATGTTAAAATTAGAGACATTCTGGGATTATAAATGATTGTGTCATTGGTAATGACAGGTACTTAACCAAAATATTATTGATCACAAGCAAGAAGGCTATAACAAGAAATAAGTATAAGACTGAACCTCCTACTATAGAACAATAGTTAGGAATTATAAGAGAGATTTATACTATGGAAAAAATGACCTATCAGCTTAGATTGAGAGAAAATGTTTTTGTTAATAAATGGAGGAAATGGATGACATATGACACAGTGGAAAATGCTTTTGGACTAACTGATATATAAATTTCAAGATACTGATTTTGCATACACCCTTTTTATACAGTGGACATTTGTAACCATGGCTGATTTGTTTTAGCTCCATGTTTATTTTTCATGGTTGTAAAAGAAAAAACATAAGTTATGAGACACAATACTTTTGGTTATATACACAAAAAATAAAATTATGATTCATATGGCAGTAAAATAAAGGAAAAACATGTATAGTATGTGTCACCTGTTCTGTCCCTGCTCAGGTTTTTGCAGCCTCAGCTCAGTTTTCGTGATGGATAGGCTATAACATTACTGACCTTGTGAACAAGTCTCTCCAGTACACTGCAGACGAATTGAAAATAGAAAATAAAACACAGTGAGCAGCAGCTGATGTGCACACCTCTTGTTGATATTGATGAGTTCAGGTTCATCCCACACAATGAGCCCTGCATGTTTCTTAATTAGCTAATGTGACTGATGATACAGAAAACACCGTACCATGGTTTAGCAGACAGTGGTCTGGCATACTGCTGTTAAAGGATCAGTTTGTGAAATTACTTATTGATTCTATGTAGTTCATGTATGAACTAAAGTTACTGTAGTCGACTGCTGTTTCCTGACTCATTGTACTACACCTTCTTTAATCATTAGCTATGTCTGCAGAGCTTGTAGCTGCTGATATCCAGAAATCTGAAAGGGAATTAAAATGAAATTGGAAATTTATTGTAAGACTATCTCAGGTGAGAAAAATCACTACCTCAGCAGTCAGTCAGGATTAATGCATTTACATGCAAGCAGGGCCAAAGACAGCACATTTTCCAACAGCCTGTGTGTCTGTTAGAGGCTGTGACATCAGTATCACATTGTGCAATGCACAGACACAGAGACTCATACAGTCAGTCCACACATTTGGACAATGACCCTACATCCTGTTGAGCAATGCTACTGTGATTCGCGGAATTTCTCTTAACTGACGGGAAAGAGGGAAGAGCCAGAAAAGTGAAACTGTAAATCTTAACCCTACTTAGCACATAACCGACTCGGCACAAATGTAAATTTGTTTTAATATATTTGGTCAAGCAGAGCCCAAACCTGACAGGAAAGAATAAAGAGCCAGACAAGTGTAACAGTCAATGTTAATCCCATTTAGCACTTTCACATAGCCCACTTGGCATACTAATGTGTCAAGCAGACACATTAGTATGTGAGAGAAATAAATTAGTATCATCAGCAAAAAATAGTGGGGACAAGGAGGACAATGCTGCAGCCAAGTCATTTATATAAATAGGAAATAGGAGTGGTCCTAGAATAGATCCCTGTGGGACCCCACATGTTAAACATTGCACACAACATTTTTGATAAATTCCGATCAATTTTCCGTCAGAAGCATTCCACCAAAACTGCTCTTCTCAGAGTTTACAATGACATAATGATGTCTTCTGATGTGGGTGAGTGCTCCATTTAAGTACTGCTGGATCTTAGCGCAGCTTTTGACACTGTGCATCACAGAATAATGACTGAATGGCTCAGGCAATGTGTGGGTGTCTCAGGGAGTGCCCTGGACTGGTTCTCCTACTACCTCTCAGATAGGAGTTTTTCTGTGTCTCTTGGTCCTTACACGTCCAAAACTGCTGCTCTTTCCCGTGGTGTGCCTCAAGGTTCTATTTTGGGTCCTATTCTCTTTGCTTTATATATGCCCCCCTTAGTTCAGGTTATCAGAAAATTTAGTGATATTTCCTATCATTGTTGCACTGACAATATTCAGCTCTGACTCTTTTAAGCCAGATAACCCCGATAAACTGTCTGTGCTGCACAACTGTCTGACTGCCAAGAAAGACTGGATGTCAAACAACTTCTTACCACTTAATAGTGACAAGACAGAGGTTCTCATCATTGCCTCTGACAGTATAGCTCCCAAGGCTGCTAAGAGTATTGGGTTCCTTTCATCAGCTGTTCGGTCTAACTTAAGAAAGCTGGTGTTATATTTGATCAGGCTATGCAGTTCGATTGGCATAATAAATCACTGACCTGCACCTGTTTTTTCCATCTACGAATATCGCAAAACTCAAGTCCGTCATTGTTACGGACTAGTCAAGTCTAGGGGATTCAGTATTAAGAACCGATACTAGTCCTAACCTGGAGGGTGTAGAAAAGGAGAAAAACGTGGAAGGACACAGAGGAAGACGGACTGGTTTCCAATATTAGAGAGACAGTCTGGAGGTGGGTTACCTTATCGAGGTTCCAAGCCGGCTAGCATTTTAAGTCCCTCCGACTCGGCCTCGCCAGCGCTGGGCGTTGCTCTCGTGAGCCGCTAGCTCCTTCTGGCGGTTCAGTTCAGTTTTTGGTGGTTGGGGGATGGGTCCCTGAAGAATAGAGCTGGTTTTAACTCAACTCATAGCACTTATTCAATTGTCACGCTTTCCCAGCTGAGCCTCATCACTTCACTACGTTACTCCAGTGGCTGCGCGCGTACCTCACCGTGACGTCCTTTTTATCAACACGCAGCTTAACCACACCCCCTTGTTATCTTCTCAATGAAAACCAGTCCAGTGTTTAGGAAAGGGAAAGGAAGAAAGAGGAACTATAAACCCCGCCCCCTTACACTCCTAACAGTCATATCACAACCAGAACTCGAAATGATTATTCACACTTTCATATCACCCCGACTGGACTATTGTTATTCCATCTTCACTTGTCTTTGCAAATTATCTCTGAACCGTTTACAAATGGTCCAAAATGCTGCTGCAAGGCTGTTAACCAGATTCAGCAGGATGACTTACATTACACCCATTTTTAAGTTCTTTACATTGGCTGCCTATCCGTTTCAGGATTCATTTTAAGGTTCTTGTTATCATGTATAGAGCCCTGCATGGACACCCTGCATGGCACCTAAGTACATCAGTGATCTTATCCATTCCTATATCACCAGTAGGTCACTTAGGTCTTCAGACCAGGACCTACTGGCTGTCCATCACTCTCGGTAAAAACTGAAGGTGATCGTGCCTTTGCAATTGTGGCTCCAACACTATGGAACTCTCTTCCTTTACACATACCGTCGGTATTCCTTATAGATGCTTTTAAAAAATATGAACACCCATCTTTTTAAATTGGCTTTTTTGTCATCTTGAGTTGTGTGTGATGTGAAGTGATGTATTTACAGCCAACTAACTAGGCTGATTGGCTACAGCTATATTTTTGGCTCTCGGCTAACACAGGAGTCCATTTTGATTAGAAGTCAGTCAGCCGATGTAGAGATGCGTTTGTCTGTCTATATGTCTTCTTGTTAATCAGTTAAACAGGAACCAGTTTGCACAGAAGATGCAAACAAATGTCTAAAAGTGACTTGTTCCTCATTTAGTTTTTTTAAAAGAAGTTGCTGTTCTGTGTTAACTACAGACAATGTTTCAGGATCAAAATGCTCCATAAATTTAGTGTCACTATGCAGGATTCAATCAAAAGGATTGAAAACATATCATTTGAAGCAGTTGTCATCCTGTATTCACAGTTATTATCAACAACCAAACCAAGAGCTACATTCATTCATTTCATATTCACTGATAGGTTTGCATCTCCAGTGGAAACACTTTTTAAAGTGCAATAAACAGTTGGATTTGAGAGGATGTTGTGACAGTGATAACAAAGACAGCCGTAGTCTATCATGGGCATGGAAGTGCTCATGAGTAGACCAGCATACTGAGATACACGTTAGAATTACTAGGTATGATACTGTATGTGTGTATGTGTGTATGTGAGCGTGTGTGTGTGTATTGTGTCTATTGTTCAGAAGTCAGAGGTGTAGTATTGTTCTATCTAGGCCTCAGAGCAGGTTTCTGGGATGGTGGGTTAACAATGAGTATCTCTTACCACAGGTAGGCAATCTCCCCCTTCTCCCTGGCAGCCCTCATGGCTGGAAGAAGTTCTTTTCACTTCTGTAAAACACCTTCAGGAAAGTCTGTGTTTTTCAGGGCTTTGCTGAGGACTTCCAGTTTGTCCTTATAAGGCAGAAACTTGACAACGATGGGCCTGGCAGAGGATGGAAAAAGCTTCCCAGTCCTGTGGACCAATGCCAACTCAATTTTGTGTCTATCTGTAGCTTCTCCGACAGCAGCTTCTTCACTTTGTCCTCAGAATGAGATCATTTTTCACTGACTGATTCATTAATGCCATCAATGATAATATTGTGTCGTCTAGGCTGACCTTCTATATAATCAGTTTTATCATTGAGTGAGACTTTTGCAGACTGTTTCCACATCATGCTTAGTATCTTTGTAGATATCACTCCACGTCTTGCAGTGGTTTTTAAAGTCATGAGATTCCTTTTGAGTGAACTCCAGACTGACCCTGAGGTCACTTCTCTCAGCAGCTCCCCAACTCTGTTGTTTGAGCAGTCAACAAAATTTCAACACAGGATTTGAAGTTCTCCTGTTGTTCTTGACAAGTTTTATAGAAGTCCTTTTGCTGCTCAAGTAATTCACACACCTGAGCCGTGGAGATAGTCTCCTCTGGATCGTGGCTGGAACTTCCTTGAGGTGGAATGGCAATATTAACATCAGGTCCAGTGAACCACTAAACCCAGAATAAGGCCTAAAAGGCCAAAGGCCTGGATGATCCAAGTCTAACAAAATTACATGTCCAGAGCTGGATTTCTGGCCCAGATACAGGATAAAGTTGGTGAAACCTCTGTTTGACTCTGTTTGTATAAGTAAACCAAAGACAAATAAAGGATTCAAGAGATATTAGATAGATAGACACCAGTTAATCTCACAGGAGTCACAGAGGAACACAGCAGCCCTACATCCTGTTGATCAAAGCCACTGTGATTTGAGGAATTTCCCTTAACTCTCACAGGAAAGAGGAAACAGCCAGACAAATGAAACTGACAATATTGGCTCACTTGGCACTTTTTCGAGACTAAGAATACAAATATGTATATATTAAAAAAACAGTATAAAAAAAAAAACAAATATAAAACAATATAATCAACTGAATTAATTCCTTCAAAAGACGTCCCTTCTTCATGGATGCAATATTACTAAGGAGCCACTCTGTAGAGTGATTCTCTGAGCCAAAGCCTCTGGACAGGATGTGTGAGTAATTCTGAGAAACAGGCTCCTTGTAGGAAAAAGGAAGGAGTAGAAAAATGGAAAGTCAAACTGTGAAGTGAAACCATCGGATGATGCTGCATTGCATCACTGTGTTGGTGTTACTTAGTATATAAAGGACAGAAATCCTTTGAGTTGAACCATCAGAGTCCAGACTGAAGAAAGACAGTGGAGTGTGAGCCAGCACCTGTCTACAGACACAACTATGAAGTCAGCTGTCATTGCCTTTCTCACCTGCCTGCTTGTCCTCTATGTACAAGGTTAGTGCTCCGTGATCGTCTCGTCCTTTGTGATGGAGCTTGTGTTTTAGAAATGCTACGGAATAGAACTTCAAAGCTGCAGTAATCAATAATGTTATTTCCATATGGATCAAGTGACTATGTGTTATTGTAAAGGGGTCGCTGGTAGTGATGAACTGGACTCAGTTTTACTCTACATGCAGCACCAAACAGCAGAAACTAGCTGGTGAACATAGTGCAGCATTTATAAAGGAGAGTGAATGTTATGTGATGATATGTTACATGTTGTGTTTACAGGTTGTTCCATTGCCTCCATGTAGACTCAAAGAGACTAATTTTAACTATATCCTGTAGTTTAATCCATAAAAATACATCAGAGTTTAATAGTTGATTATATTTTGTATTAATAATCTAAATGTGTAAAGTTGTCAGATAAATGTAGTAGAGTGAAAAGTACAATGTTTACCTCCGAAATATACTGAAGTAGAAATATAAAGTAGCATAAAAAGTGAATCTGAAGTCTGTTAAATGAATTAAAAGATGATCAGCAGCTAATAAGGTTGTGTCTTTTCTTCCTGCAGGACAATCAGACACCGCTAGTTCATGCAAGTGTTTAAACGGTTATGTCGGCCGGGTCAACACAAAGGTCATCCAGGGAATGCCAGTCATACACCAATCAAGTGTCTTCTGTCTAAAGACAGAAATTATGTAAGTTCATGAGCTGAATTAAACCACATTTATGGACATGTCATTCTTCTGCATTACTCAGCTTCTCTCTAACGTGCCTCTTTCTTCTCTCGCAGTGTCACAATAGCAGATAAGAAGAAGTGTGTGAATCCAGCGTCACCACTGGGAAAAATCATTCTGCAAAACATGAGCAAGTAAGATCAGCTTGACTTCACTAACTTAGGACAACAGAACAGTGTTCATGCTCAGAGTCTTCAAGATGAAATACTGCTGTGAATGTTTCTGATCTCTGTTGCTTTATACTAATAGTTCAATGTCATTTGTTGATTCAGGCAAAAGAAGAATGAAGCTGTGAGCATGACGACGACTACCAGTCAAACTAATACACAGAGTTCAACGAGTCACCACACAACATCCACCATGTAGAGCTGCTGCAATACTTTTATACTTATTTTATACTTTTTATATTTCATTTTTACTATATTTATGAAATTTCATAATTAAATCTAATTTAAATGTAGTATTTTTTTATTTATACAGTTATATCACTGATCTTTCATGGTAGTGGTATTTTTCACTCCTATTTCTTGACTGTTACGCACCACAACACCAAAGCAAATCCCTTGTTGTATGTTTCTGATTCTGATTATCATGTCACTACAATAAGTGATCTTCTGTTTCTGTTTTCTTAACTTAAATTGTCATTGTGTTTATATAGTAAATAAGTCATTTGTATATATTTTGAATATTTTTTGGTACCAAAAATAAAACCCATGACTGTACTTTTAGTGTTCTGTGTTCTGTTACACAAACTGAACGTGTGCTTACCTTCACCTCTCAACAGAATGTGTTCACACTGAGGTTACAGATAACTAAGAGACAGTAGATACAGTACTATACATCACAATTATGAAATAACACACATTGAATTAAGTAGTAAACAAAAATGTGTTAAACAAACCAAAATATCTCCCATGTTTTAGATTCCTCATAGTAGCCATTGTTTGCCTTGATGGCAGCTTCGCACACTGTTGGTAATATCTGAACGAGCTTCATCAGGGGTCAGACGTATAAAACTCTGTGTTGACTCATGACTAAATACAGAAATATGCAGACAAATTATAAGGCTGTGCTGCACATGGTTCTGTTTTATACATCTATTTCCCACAGTTAGACGCCGTGAACCAGCTGTTTTCATATAAAAAAAGAGAAATGCAGTTTCATATTTTGTGTTGCAACAGCAACGTTCTCCAACAGCAGAACAGCTGTTATTACACACAGCTGTGCTGCTGTTTTAACTTTCCATATCAATAATTCATCACATGGACGGTAAACCATCATCAGCAGTGATACCTCAGAAATAAAATCAATGATTAGTTTGTAGCTCATATCTAAAACGACTTTACAAGGTGTGAAGATAAAAAGAATATTAACAGCAAAATAAATTGTGTAAGTTGAAAGCATGAATTAAAAAAATCACACAAAAGTAATTAATCAATGTTACTTTAATAAATACGCATTGATTGGCATTTTACAGATTGATATGTAAATGCAAAGTGTGTTGGTGTTTTCCTGACCTTGAAACTCGCTTTGTGGTATTTTGGTGCCCAGCGGAGAGCGCACGGAGCACAGGCGGGAGGTTCATTCTAATGAAGCAGTGTAAAGCCAGTTGTTGTATTTTGGTTCTAGATTTTGCACTGAACACAGACGTCTCAGAACCTCGTCTGTTTCTGACGCAACGTCAATCTGCTGCTGCTTTGGTGATTTTATCAACAGGATCAAACTAAATATTTGCTGAAATAACAGATTCATGCTTGAAATACAAATAAGTTACAGCACAGACAGTAAAGTTCAATGTAGTTAAAGCAGGAAAGTCAGTGAATCAGTCTGTGTTGATCTGTGAGTAAATGTGTGATTCTTACAGTATCTGCTGTCTGTATGAGAAGCTTCTTCAGCTCATTAAACCTCTGCAGCATCTGAAGGCAGCACGACTGATACGTTGATAAATCTGCAGCCTCTGAGAAGTAACCAACCAGAGCGCAGCGCCGTTACGCAGCCGTTCACTGTTTACCTTCATCAGGCTGGTTGGTTATAGCTCCATATTCTTCTTTTTTATGAAGCAGACGTCCAGTTAGCAGCTCAGCAGCCTCTTTTATAACTTTCTTTTTAGTAAAAGTAGCATCTCATGTTTTATCTTTGAAACACATTATAGTGCAAACGCTGTTGTGTTACTTTAATTACTAAACTAGGCCTATGTGACTGTTTACAAGCTGAGATACAGTAGAATTGTCTGTCCAGTGCGATCATATAAACAGCTTCACCAAATGATTTTTTTTTCTATTGTGGTCATAGTAACTAACTAATTAAATAAACTACTCCATCTGTCTTTGGCTGTAGATTTGAGCAGTTTCACAACTACTGGGGAAAACTGACCAGAGCAAAAACACTTTGAAGAGGTGGATGAAGTCTACAAATTCATGCACTTCGGCTTGTTTTGTGGCAGCTCAGGAGCTGCTTCTGATCTCCTTTGAGGTACATTGTTCATCCACACAGGTTGGAGTTTTGCATAACATATCTTAAAACTATCTTAATGACCTGTAAGGCAGATTTACAATTTAAAAATACTCCTGACCTTAATGACAGTGTTGAGCATATCACTATAATATCCGCAAAATATTAAATTCTTCAAAAAAAAACTTTAAAAAAATCATTGTACATATGGAAGAATAGACACAAGAACTCCTAAAAATGTGTGTTACCTAAAGTAAAGCATTTAGTCAGTCTGTAATGGCGTACAGGTTGTCCATAACATAGCTGGCAAACTAACTAGCAAAAATATGTTTCCCCTTAAAATATCAAAAAAGTTGTTAATGTTAAATGAATGAATATTTTTAACTTAAACCACTGATTGTTTACTTAAACTAGGCTGATTGGTTACAGCTATATTTTTGGCTCTCAGCTAACACAGGAGTCCATTTTGATTAGAAGTCAGTCAGCCGATGTAGAGATGCGTTTGTCTGTCTATATGTCTTCTTGTTAATCAGTTAAACAGGAACCAGTTTGCACAGAAGATGCAAACTGGTGTCTAAAAGTGACTTGTTCCTCATTTAGTTTTTTTAAAAGAAGTTGCTGTTCTGTATTAACTACAGACAATGTTTCAGGATCAAAATGCTCCATAAATTTAGTGTCACTATGCAGGATTCAATCAAAAGGATTGAAAACATATCATTTGAAGCAGTTGTCATCCTGTAATCACAGTTATTATCAACAACCAAACCAAGAGCTGCATTCATTCATTTCATATTCACTGATAGGTTTGCATCTCCAGTGGAAACACTTTTTAAAGTGCAATAAACAGTTGGATTTGAGAGGATGTTGTGACAGTGATAACAAAGACAGCCGTAGTCTATCATGGGCATGGAAGTGCTCATGAGTAGACCAGCATACTGAGATACACGTTAGAATTACTAGGTATGATACTGTATGTGTGTATGTGTGTATGTGAGCGTGTGTGTGTGTATTGTGTCTATTGTTCAGAAGTCAGAGGTGTAGTATTGTTCTATCTAGGCCTCAGAGCAGGTTTCTGGGATGGTGGGTTAACAATGAGTATCTCTTACCACAGGTAGGCAATCTCCCCCTTCTCCCTGGCAGCCCTCATGGCTGGAAGAAGTTCTTTTCACTTCTGTAAAACACCTTCAGGAAAGTCTGTGTTTTTCAGGGCTTTGCTGAGGACTTCCAGTTTGTCCTTATAAGGCAGAAACTTGACAACGATGGGCCTGGCGGAGGATGGAAAAAGCTTTCCAGTCCTGTGGGCCCATGCCAACTCAATTTTGTGTCTATCTGTAGCTTCTCCGACAACAGCTTTTTCACTTTGTCCTCAGAATGAGATCATTTTTCACTGACTGATTCATTAATGCCATTAATGATAATATTGTGTCGTCTAGGCTGACCTTCTATATAATCAGTTTTATCATTGAGTGAGACTTTTGCAGACTGTTTCCACATCATGCTTAGTATCTTTGTAGATATCACTCCACGTCTTGCAGTGGTTTTTAAAGTTATGAGATTCCTTTTGAGTGAACTCCAGACTGACCCTGAGGTCACTTCTCTCAGCAGCTCCCCAACTCTGTTGTTTGAGCAGTCAACAAAATTTCCACACAGGATTTGAAGTTTTTCTCCTGTTGTTCTTGACAAGTTTTATAGAAGTCCTTTTGCTGCTCAAGTAATTCACACACCTGAGCCGTGGAGATAGTCTCCTCTGGATCGTTGCTGGAACTTCCTTTAGGTGGAATGGCAATATTAACAACAGGTCCAGTGAACCACTAAACCCAGAATAAGGCCTACAAGGCCAAAGGCCTGGATGATCCAAGTCTAACAAAATGTCCAGAGCTGGATTTCTGGCCCAGATACACGATAAAGTTGGTGAAACCTCTGTTTGACTCTGTTTGTATAAGTAAACCAAAGACAAATAAAGGATTCAAGAGATATTAGATAGATAGACACCAGTTAATCCCACAGGAGTCACAGAGGAACACAGCAGCCCTACATCCTGTTGATCAAAGCCACTGTGATTTGAGGAATTTCCCTTAACTCTCACAGGAAAGAGGAAACAGCCAGACAAATGAAACTGAAAATATTGGCTCACTTGGCACTTTTTCGAGACTAAAAATATATATATATATATACATATATATGTATATATATTTATTTAAAAAACAGTATAAAAAAGCCAAATATAAAACAATATAATCAACTGAATTAATTCCTTTAAAAGACGTCCCTTCTTCATGGATGCAATATTACTAAGGAGCCACTCTGTAGAGTGATTCTCTGAGCCAAAGCCTCTTGACAAGAAGTGTGAGTAATTCTGAAAAACAGGCTCCTCGAAGGAAAAAGGAAGGAGTAGAAAAACTGAAAGTCAAACTGTGAAGTGAAACCATTGGGTCATGCTGCATTGCATCACTGTGTTGGTGTTACTTAGTATATAAAGGACAGAAATCCTTTGACTTGAACCATCAGAGTCCAGACTGAAGGAAGACAGTGGAGTGTGAGCCAGCACCTGTCTACAGACACAACGATGAAGTCAGCTGTCATTGCCTTTCTCACCTGCCTGCTTGTCCTCTATGTACAAGGTTAGTGCTCCGTGATCGTCTCGTCCTTTGTGATGGAGCTTGTGTTTTAGAAATGCTACAGAATAGAACTTTAAAGCTGCAGTAATCAATAATGTTATTTCCATATGGATCAAGTGACTATGTGTTATTGTAAAGGGGTCGCTGGTAGTGATGAACTGGACTCAGTTTTACTCTACATGCAGCACCAAACAGCAGAAACTAGCTGGTGAACATAGTGCAGCATTTATAAAGGAGAGTGAATGTTATGTGATGATATGTTACATGTTGTGTTTACAGGTTGTTCCATTGCCTCCATGTGGACTCAAAGAGACTAATTTTAACTATATCCCCCAATTTAATCCATAAAAATACATCAGAGTTTAATAGTTGATTATATTTTGTAATAATAATCTAAATGTGTAAAGTTGTCAGATAAATGTAGTACAGTGAAAAGTACAATGTTTACCTCCGAAATATACTGAAGTAGAAATATAAAGTAGCATAAAAAGTGAATCTGAAGTCTGTTAAATGAATTAAAAGATGATCAGCAGCTAATAAGGTTGTGTCTTTTCTTCCTGCAGGACAATCAGACACCACTAGTTCATGCAAGTGTTTAAACGGTTATGTCGGCCGGATCAACACAAAGGTCATCAAGGGAATGCCAGTCATACACCACCCAAGTGTCTTCTGTCTAAAGACAGAAATTATGTAAGTTCATGAGCTGAATTAAACCACATTTATGGACATGTCATTCTTCTGCATTACTCAGCTTCTCTCTAACGCGCCTCTTTCTTCTCTCGCAGTGTCACAATAGCAGATCAGAAGAAGTGTGTGAATCCAGCGTCACCACTGGGAAAAATCATTCTGAAAAACATGAGCAAGTAAGATCAGCTTGACTTCACTAACTTAGGACAACAGAACAGTGTTCATGCTCAGAGTCTTCAAGATGAAATACTATTGTGAATGTTTCTGATCTCTGTTGCTTTATACTAATAGTTCAATGTCATTTGTTGATTCAGGCAAAAGAAGAATGAAGCTGTGAGCATGACGACGACTACCAGTCAAACTAATACACAGAGTTCAACGAGTCACCACACAACATCCACCATGTAGAGCTGCTGCAATACTTTTATACTTATTTTATACTTTTTATATTTCATTTTTACTATATTTATGAAATTTCATAATTAAATCTAATTTAAATGTAGTAATTTTTTATTTATACAGTTATATCACTCATGTCACTACAATAAGTGATCTTCTGTTTCTGTTTTCTTAACTTAAATTGTCATTGTGTTTATATAGTAAATAAGTCATTTGTATATATTTTGAATATTTTTTGGTACCAAAAATAAAACCCATGACTGTACTTTTAGTGTTCTGTGTTCTGTTACACAAACTGAACGTGTGCTTACCTTCACCTCTCAACAGAATGTGTTCACACTGAGGTTACAGATAACTAAGAGACAGTAGATACAGTACTATACATCACAATTATGAAATAACACACATTGAATTAAGTAGTAAACAAAAATGTGTTAAACAAACCAAAATATCTCCCATGTTTTAGATTCCTCATAGTAGCCATTTTTTGCCTTGATGGCAGCTTCGTACACTGTTGGTAATATCTGAACGAGCTTCATCAGCGGTCAGACGTATAAAACTCTGTGTTGACTCATGACTAAATACAGAAATATGCAGACAAATTATAAGGCTGTGCTGCACATGGTTCTGTTTTATACATCTAGGTCATTGAGTAACTGGGCTCATTTCCCACAGTTAGACGCCGTGAACCAGCTGTTTTCATATAAATTCACTGCCTGCTGCACCAGTCTGTACAGTTGTCAATGAAACAAACAGGAAAGAAGGAGAAATGCAGTTTCATATTTTGTCTTGCAACAGCAACGTTCTCCAACAGCAGAACAGCTGTTATTACACACAGCTGTGCTGCTGTTTTAACCGTCCATATCAATAATTCATCACATGGACGGTAAACCATCATCAGCAGTGATACCTCAGAAATAAAATCAATGATTAGTTTGTAGCTCATATCTAAAACGACTTTACAAGGTGTGAAGATAAAAAGAATATTAACAGCAAAATAAATTGTGTAAGTTAAAAGCATGAATTAAAAAATCACACAAAAGTAATTAATCAATGTTACTTTAATAAATGCGCATTGATTGGCATTTTACAGATTGATATGTAAATGCAAAGTGTGTTGGTGTTTTCCTGACCTTGAAACTCGCTTTGTGGTATTTTGGTGCCCAGCGGAGAGCGCACGGAGCACAGGCGGGAGGTTCATTCTAATGAAGCAGTGTAAAGCCAGTTGTTGTATTTTGGTTCTAGATTTTGCACTGAACACAGACTGTTGTGTTACTTTAATTACTAAACTAGGCCTATGTGACTGTTTACAAGCTGAGATACAGTAGAATTGTCTGTCCAGTGCGATCATATAAACAGCTTCACCAAATGATTTTTTTTTCTATTGTGGTCATAGTAACTAACTAATTAAATAAACTACTCCATCTGTCTTTGGCTGTAGATTTGAGCAGTTTCACAACTGCTGGGGAAAACTGACCAGAGCAAAAACACTTTGAAGAGGTGGATGAAGTCTACAAATTCATGCACTTCGGCTTGTTTTGTGGCAGCTCAGGAGCTGCTTCTGATCTCCTTTGAGGTACATTGTTCATCCACACAGGTTGGAGTTTTGCATAACATATCTTAAAACTATCTTAATGACCTATAAGGCAGATTTATAAATTAAAAATACTCCTGACCTTAATGACAGTGCTGAGCATATCACTATTATATCCGCAAAATATTAAATTCTTTAAAAAAAAACTTTAAAAAAATCATTGTACATATGGCAGAATAGACACAAGAACTCCTAAAAATGTGTGTTACCTAAAGTAAAGCATTTAGTCAGTCTGTAATGGCGTACAGGTTGTCCATAACATAGCTGGCAAACTAACTAGCAAAAATATGTTTTCCCTTAAAATATCAAAAAAGTTGTTAATGTTAAATGAATGAATATTTTAACTTAAACCACTGATTGTTTTATTGAGAAACCACAATACATTTGTACGTTTTTGTTTATGTGAAATATGTCCCCCTAATTAGATATTCACTCATAAGTGTAATGTAACTATAAGTGGTGTACTCATCATTTTAGGGATCAAACAGATTTTGCGGCTCCAGGTGGGTTTTATTTGGTGGGAAATGGGCTCAAATGGCTCTTTGTACGCTGGAGGTTGCTGACCCCTGGTCTAGACATTTGTTTGTTGAGCTGTCGTCATTACACTTAACTGTGATTGGCTCAGCTGATCTATATTTACCTTCATCAAACCCTTTTGCACTTTGTGCTGCTGCACAGACATGAACCAAAACAGCAGCTCTGCGGAGAGATGCCCACACTGTCTGTGCACCTCAGAACTACTGAGTCAGTTCATTAGAGTTACCAGCCTTAGAAATCACCAATTAACAGCACCTCAGATTAGAGCCCACATCAATGCCTCCCAGAGCTCAAGTAGCAGACACATCTCAACATCAGCTGTTCAGAGGAGACTGCCTGAATCAGGCCTTCATAGAAACCACGACTGAGGGAGACCAATAAGAAGAAGAGAACTGCTTGGACCAAGAAACACAAGCAATGGACATCAGACCAGTGGAAATCTGTACTTTGGTCTGATGAGTCCAGAAGTGAGATGTTTGGTTCCAGCCACTGTGCCTTTGTGAGATGCGGAGGAGGTGACCAGATGGTATCTGCATGTGTGAAGCATGGAGGAGGGGGTGTGATGGTGTGGAGATTGTTGGAGACTTATGCAGAATTCATGGCACACTTAACCAGCATGCCTACCACAACATCCTGCAGTGACACACCATCCCATCTGGTTTGTGCTTAGTGGGACCATCGTTTGTTTTTCACCAGGACAATGACCCAAAAACACCTCCAGGCTCTGTAAGGCTGGTTCACATCCATGTCTGACCAAGAAGCAGAGTGATGAGTGTTGCATCAGATGAGCTTGCCTCCACAATCACCCAACCTAAACCCAACTGAGATGGTTTGGGAAGAGCTGGACCGCAGTGAGTGAAGGAAAAGCAGCCAACAAGTGTTCAGTGTATGTGGAAACTCCTTCAAGACTGTTGAAAAGCATCATGAAGCTGGATGAGAGAATGAAAGAGTGTGCAAAGCTGTCAATTAAAGCAAAAGGTGTCTTCTTTAAGGAATCTAAAATATGAAAGATATTTTGGTTTGTTTAACACTTGATTACTACATGATTCCATATGTTTCATTTTATAGAATAATAATAAAGAAACAATCCTTGAATGACCAGGTGTGTCCAAATGTTTGACTGGTACTGTTGGATCAGACCAGCTCAACGTGGTGCAATCACATCTGCACTCTGTATGTTACATACTGTACATGGTCAAAAGTATGTAGTAGGGGTGTATACAAATACATTATTCGGCAAAGCACAAATAGTGGGGGTTTTTTTACGAACATTTGTTTCATACAAATATTTTAAAAATTATTTGTTTCCGGGAAGAAAAATAAACCATGTCAGATACCAGCGTGCAGGTGGGTTACATCATTATCTCAGTGTCTCTCCTCTGCTCCGCTGTGACGTCTATCAGCAGGTCTCAGTGAGGGGAGTCACATCCACCTGCTACATGACGCACATTTCCTAATTTGGACATCGGTCCTGGAGTTGAGGGTGTTCCCCAGAGATAAAGCTGAAGTACTGACACACACAAAGTGCTCCCAAGGGAACACTTCATGAACACTTATTGTAACACTTTAATTTTCTAAAATTAAAAGCGTAATAAAAACAAAAACTGGATTTTTAAGCTTCTTTCTACTTTTAGGACTATATGAATACAAATATTTTGCTGCCTCAACAAATACAGATATAAATATAAATACCGGGCCCTCTGCACATCCATAGTATGGATACACCCAAATATTCCACCCATATATGATGGATGAACATGTCATTTAATGATCAGCCCAAAGTTACTACATGCAGCGAGTGTGTGGCACCGACCAATAACATGTATTTCAAAGGCAGAAAACTATAGTATACCTTACAAATTAATATAGAATATACGTACTACTTTTAAAACAATTTCTCTCAGTACATTTCATACAAGTCTTTACTTTGGTAAAATGGTAAACAAGACCACAGGCTGGCTTTGGATCACACTCAGTGTTGCCAGATTGTTTGGGTTTATGTACAGTTGGGCTACTTTTTATTTAATTGTGCGAGTAAATGTGTTTTTAGCAGGTTATGATCATTCAGGCTACTTTTTGTACCATTCAGCCAGTTTCCACCATTGAAAAGTTTGTCTCTATTCCAATAATACCACCGTCGAGCGTGAAACCATCCAGATCAAGATCAAACAATTTGTTCCAAATATACTATTTATTTTATACACATTCAGAGCTCATTTGTTGCAGCTTATTCTTTATTTCATTTCCAGATGAGATTAAATTCAGCTTATTATAAAATGTAAACATCACTGGGGGGGAAGGGCACATGCATCGCTCTGACATATTTAAAATAATTTAAAATCATTGTTGAAGTTTTCACTGTGATTTATATCTCACGCCATAAAAACTATTATTATTATCAATTTTAAAAAGCTTCGCTTCACCTTCATACTGTAACTGTGTGTCAGAGGATTAACAGAGCATCATTGCTGGTTGAGCAGCAGCAGTGTGAGATCGTGTCTGTGTCGTGTGAAGAAGGATCAGTCATCATCTGCGTCATCGAAGGCCACGCCGGTCGCTTCACGCTTTCTGCAAAAAAAAAAAAAGAACATCTGTTGGTTTTCATTCAGAGCTCAGAATGATGTGAGTACTGAAAGAGGTTTATCAGAGACTTTATTGTACTTTTTCATTCCTGGGTTGATGAGTGAAGCTCCTGGAAGTCGTTTCTTTACCATCACTGATGGAGCGTAGTTCTGCTGCTGTCGGGGCTCAAACTCTGGGGGAAAAAAAAAAAAGTCATCTCTGTAAGCCGGTGAACCGAACCGCCGACAAGCCCGTCAACACTTCACTTCTGTTATTCCATACTTCTGCAGGTAATAAAATATCACTCTGTCTTTCTTTGAATTGATTTTATAACAATATTTTTGTATTGAAACCTCCAACTTCTGCTCCCATATTTACATCATGCTTACATGCATACTGCTGCATTTATAAACATTTATGTCAATCTAGAAAATATCACATTATGACTCATCATGGTTATCATGCATCTAACAAAAGGGGCTGGAAAGACTGTTTAACCTGCTATATTATTAATGCAGTGACACTACTTAAAGCTACAATATGCAAGTTCTGGAAATGAAGCTGCTGTCAGCATCAGACTCCACAGTAATCCTAATGATTACACAAACCCATGTACTGATTTTAACTGTTATGATCTGTTCGTTCTCTCTGACTCTCTCCTGGAAGTAGTGTGACTGAGCCTTGTACTCTACCTGCCGGCCGCCTTTGGTGATCTTTCACCGGACTGACAGACGGGGATCCACCTGCAGGGAATGACAAAACAGTGGCAGTGAGATTTAAGCCTGCATAAGCTCCTATAAATTCACATCCTGTATTCAGTGTGAAAATGCAACGAGTCACAGGAACAAAGTACATTTACCGTCAGGCTGAGCGAGGCTGTCAGCCATCCTGAACAGCAGCTCCTTGAGCTCCTCTGTCGCCTGCGGACCGTCCAGCTTGGACAGGGTCACACTCAGGTCAGCGGGACTGGAGCCTACACGGAGCTCTGCACTGCTGTCATGCACCAAGACAGACACATCCCCGCTACCACACGCCGACCTGCCGGAGACACAGAGGGATATTTAACCTCAATTACCAGAGGATGGTCATATGCACACACACACACACACACACACACACACACACACACACACACACACACACACACACACACACACACACACACACACACACACACACACACACACACGTGGGAGCTTCTGCTGACTGTGCAGCTTCAATCACACCACTGAATTTTAAAAAAGAAACACAGAGTGGTTTTAGAGGAGGACAGATTATAATCTAACCTGAGTTTTAGGGTGTAATCCTCTGTAGATTTCAAGGCAAACTTCTGTTTCTAAACAAACATGCAAAGTTACAACCAAAGCCGGAGAACCTTCACTGATGAGTGAAAATCACGGAGGACTGCAGGTGAAACTTACAAACTGTTTCAGAGTGTCCTCGGTGTACTCTGCGCTCCAGACGTCAGCAGCATCTGTCAAACTACAGCAGATGAACAAAGACGTGATGATTTAAACAGTTCAACGTACATGAAATCACACTTCATCATCTGTCCTGTCAGTATGTGTCCAACGGCTGAACACGTTTAAACATGTGCGATGTATTCAAATACAACTCCAAAATAACTACAAGTGTAATACGGTCTAAAAGCAAACGTTAGGAAAAGCTTTTAGATTTTGCTTTTAGATGTTTTATTACAGACCAAAACATTCATACATGCTGTCATTGTGTTACTTATGGAAGGATTTATAATAAAAATAAATTATTCCCCTTTTTGCTGGGGCTCCCTGGAACCCCCTCAAGGTCCCCTGGGGGTCCCCGGACCCCAATTTGAGAACCACTGCCCTACTGCATCCTCTCTAAATGAGTGAATTGTGGCCCAGACTCCATTTAAATAATAGGAAATATTAAGTTTCCCAGCTTACAGGGAAATGTACATTTCTGTAAAAATACAACTGATGAGCGCATTATTTACTTTTGGAGTTGCTCTTCAATTCGGCATAAAGTTTAAACACTAAGCAACTTATTTTAGATTAAATATCAGCTTCTATATTCATACTGTCAGTGAAAGTCATGGTGCTTTCATGAGCGCGAAGTCCGACCCGAAATTTCTTGTGGGATTATTAACGCTGCTTGGTGGATTATCTGTAGTGTGCATCTGGTTTTATGTTCTAAAACGCAGAACATACAAGACAAAAGCAAGTTTCTCGATAAGAAACCGGAACAATAAACTGTCGTGTTTTAAATGGAGGCTGGTTTAGCGCTCAGTGGGTCTTTAATGTGCGTTCTTTCTTTCTCACCAAATGTTGAATGCGCCGTTTTTTCTGCGTGTGTAGCAGATGAATTTAGATCTGCTCTTTTTATCCAACACAATGCAGTAAGACGTCTTGTTCACATCCATGTCGGCGGTTCACAGACCGAAGCACAACAAAGCACAACAAAGCCAAAACTAACTGACTTCCGCTTTCTTCTTCTTCTTCTTCTTCTTCTTCTTCTTCTTTTCTTTGAGTTTTAATGGCGGTTGGTAAACCAGTTTATATGCGCATTACCGCCACCTGCTGGAATAAAGTGTGGAACAGCAGATTAGCAGAAAAAAACTACATTTACTCTATTATTCCTGTTACTCTTGAGTAATTAATTAGAAGATTGTGTACTTTCATGATGTCTTTCCTAGCAGATGTAATATTGTGTTTTCCATCATTTAGTACTGATATTAATTCCCTTCTTTCTTCACCATATAATCTACCAGTACATGTTTGACAGTTTCTGGTTTATTACAGTCTGTACATAGTCCAGAAAGGTGTTTGCCTGTTCCATAGAGTGTTTGATTTAAACCTGCATGTCATATTCTCAGATGGGTAATGACCATCTCTTCTCTTTGGCTCCCTGTATTCCACCAACGCTTACATTTTTGAATATTGTTAAGATGTCTTCCTGTATCAGTTAAGTCTCAGTATTCCTGCCAGGTTTTGCGCATATAACCTTTTATGATAGTTTTAACCTATGCTTTATTTAACAGTACTTGTATGTCAATTAATTGTAGTTTTGAAGGGGTAGTTCAGATTTGTGTGGTGGGGTTGTATGAGGTACTTATCCATAGTCAGTGTATTACCTATAGTAGATGGAGGTTGGCACACTCCCAGTTTGGAGAACCAGCACGGAGGCTGAGCAATATACTGCTGTGGACAGGGACAGCAGCAAAACATATTTTAACCACCAAAAAAAATCAATATCAGTTGAGGTGTACACTATATTTAGAAAATCTTCATCGCTTTACCTTGCCATCAGGCCTTTCCTTACTACATTTTCTCAAATATGGAACTTCTGTATTCCTACACATGAGCGCATTGTATTACTCTGCAGATCAGCTCTTTGGGTCAGAAAGTGCTGCTGTGGTCTAATACAGTGTGCGGTATCCTGAGTAGCACATACCTGCAGGGCAACTTTCCAGACTTAATTTTGAAAGAGCTTCCTCTGCATTCAGGCACTTGATGTCTAATTTATTGCATTAGCGCCCCCTGTTTACAGCAATTAGTATATCCTCTGCCCTATATCATTTAGAGTAAATGAAGACACTTCTGCTTCTGACCACTTTAAAAGTTTAATTTTTAATGTTTTTACATGAGGCTGCAATAGTTAAGTGTGTTTGAAGTGCTTCTTGTCTTTTGATGGTCACAATGAGGAACAACACCTGAACTGGCAACCTATATATACCCTGTATATAAAGCAATAATACAGATAATACTGAATACTGTTTTTATAATTCTTAGATGTATCAAAACTACAGATCGCAATCCAATGCAACAACTCTGCAATACATTTTGCATTTGGGAATGTTTTGTCAAAATAAAATGAAAACTACCCACTAGGTTTATAGAGGAAATTAAAAAGATTGCTTAGTCCAATGCATTTTGATTGATATATCGATACAAAGCATGTCAAGAAAAAAATACACAGTACTGTAGCTACAGTCACGAGAATTTGGGTGTTTCCACTGCACAGCTAAAACTTTTTTGCAGCAGTCAAATACACATACACAGAGAGAAAAGAAAACTTATTGTTGGGTTGATAATGCCAAAAAAGATTCCTCAATCAATAATTTGAGGCAACAAAGTAAGACAGAGTGGAATATACTTGTCTCCAAAATCATACGATGCCGGGACACAAGAAAGTAAGATTCATAAGAAAGCCTTTTCTGGGAGATAAAGGAATAGTTTGACATTTTGTGAACTATGCCTATTCACTTCTATCCAGTATACATTTGGAGTTAGGCAAGTGCTATGCGTATCAACAATGACTGTTTTCTGCATTTAGTTAGCGAGTGCGCTCCTGTATCCACTGGCAGAACCTGCGTGAGTATTTGGGCGGACTGACTGTGGAAAAATCTCTGCCTGGGTATCTGATGTTTTTCCACAGGTTCTCCAGTCTTTTCTTCCAACCGTAAACTGTAAAAATGTCGATAATGCCCACAAAGTAGCGATGGTCTGGCCCGTCTATCACATGAATGCCATTTTTGCAGTTAGGCAGTAGCCTGCGATGATGCTCGTGGAATTCCTGCAGTTCTGACTCAGTTTTAGTTTCTTTTGGAAGGCATTTTATCTCCTGGAGGGGGATCTCTTCACCAGTGGCCTCTGCTGCTCCCTGTGGCTGGTCTGACCCACAGTCTGTAGTATCTAGTACCACCTGATCTGCGGTCTCCTGCAGTAATGGTATACTGGGGGGGTCTGACCCCGTGGGACTGTCTTGCAAGTCCACAGACCTACAGGAAAGACAAACAAAGAATCCACAGAACACATTCAGATATTGGACTCCAGCCCCCAAAACTAAACTTCTCTAATAGTTGGATTGTATTAGTTGGTTTGTACAGAAGATATAACAGATTCAATATGGTGGAAATACTGTTTAAATATAGTTTCAATCCTTTGCTACTGCTGTTTGTGCCTTGACTTTGGAGGAGTTGAAGATAGCAAATCATCAAATTCCTCATCAGAAATCATTTGACGGTGACTGAGAAGTCTGCAGCAGACCGCATTTCTCATCAGAAACACTTGAGTGCAGTAGCATTTCTCAGACAGGTGTAGGCCTGTTGCTGAACAAACTACACGTAGAAGGGACGTCGCAGACATTTCTGAACCCCTATGATGCCAGGACGCATTTGTAAAAGAGATTTTTAATCTCAGTGATACCGGATCTGGGACACCTCACAACATCTCCACAAATTCGTATGACAACTTCTATGACATTGACCAATAGGTGCACAGAGAGCTCTTCTGTACAGAATTGTAAACATGCTAAAGCGAAAGAGGAATGATGTTGTAGGTGCTGCTTACGCTGTGAGGTGTAAATTGTGAAACGGGAAAGGTTTGTGGCGCTATGGCAACCAGACAGCCAGTAACATACCATACACACCACTTCGGATGGCACTGTTAGATTACATTCTTGTTCCTTGAAGTCGGTCCCTGGCACCTCCTTCTGATGACATCACACAGGCCATGAAAGACAGCAAGCTGTGATTGGTCAGGTACCAAAATGCCGTCTGTCGTGTCTCTCGGCCAAGTCACGGCAAGAATTTATGAGTCTATAATCGCCTAACTTAACACAGTGACATCTGATCAGACAAAGATATGGCATAGTCGGAACGTGGCATAAGGGGGGCAGGGCTAAATAAATGATCAGAGGTTTCGGGAGGCAGCCAGGCTTTCCTCCTGCTTCCAGTCTTTATTCTAAACTTGGCTAATTGCTTCCTAGCTCGAGCTCCACAATAAGCAGACAGAGATGAAAGTGTTGTCAATCTTCTAATCTAACTCAGCAAGAAAGCGAATCAGGGTATTTCCTTTAACAGCACATTGGACCAGTACAGAGATGAAATATAAGACACTGTACTGCACAGAAACTGGTTTTGCACTTGTTCAAAAGATATAAAACCTACTTTGTAGCACGAATAACAAGGTCTGCCAAAGAGTGTTTCCCATCGAGCTCATCTTGGTGCAGAGGTTGATGCGCCAGCAGAAGACTGTAGTCCAGCACATTAAGCTCTTGAAGGAAGGCAGCGTCCACTTTCATTTGATCGGCAAACCAGCATTTCTCTTGACCTACAACAAACATACAAGCATTTCCATTACACTTGCTGAATAAACTTGACTCAAGTATGTTCTGCAGCATTTATCTTACTTAGCTCAATAGCATCATTCATATGACTACAGTAATAAGCAAAGTAAGTGAGAGGACACTTACCTAATGCAATGCTCTGGCCTTCAAAGTTATTGTCCTTCAGTACTTTAATTATTTGTTTCCCCCCTGTGTCAGGGTTCGTCCATCTACCCACTTCACAGCCTTTAATGTCGAATCTGTACAACAAAAAGGTCACAGCTGTCATACACACATAAAACATATCAGAAACCCAAACACACCAGGGAAAAATATAGATACTGTACCTAATATTGATCCTCTCATCGGGGTAAAACACACTCTGCATCACAATGAAGTACTTCTGGGGAGCAGACAGACAACACTTGTTAGTGTTAGCATTGTTAGTGCTGATGCTGTGCAGATGTAGTGGATATACAGCAATGATCTACTGGCTATTAGGGTCATTACAGTATATCTACAGTTATAAACAGTTGTATAAATTATGTATAAAATACCTTTATTTGATTCGGAATAACAATCCTGTGTACACCTGGAAAGTGAAAAGAAGGAGACATATTATTAAATCATGTGTGATATTTCTTTGTCTCTTACTAGGTTTCTTTCAAGGTCACAATAAATATTGATCAATAGACAAGGGATGTCAGAGGTGAAAGTTGACGATAAAGGACCAGACGAGTCTAAAATCCAGTTCAGGTTTCAGTTCCCATGGAGCCGAAAAGAGAGCCACACATGGCACATTTTTTATTCCGCCAATCAACACAACAAAATACTAATTTGAAGCCAGAGGTAGATCTCTATGCAGTTAACAACAATAGAAAATCCAGGAGGCTTCTAACATCTGTGTTTACTTTCATTTGGACTGTTTTGCAGGAGCCCACATTTCCTGAATAAGCACAATTAAAGTGGTGTGTGCACATAGTTAGAATGACTCATAGTCAGAATGGACACAATAAAATGAACCAGATTTAAAAATACTTGAGTTTTCCTTAAACAGTAGATGAGTCTTGATGTGAAATGATTTCAACTTGTGGTGTACATTTCTACTAAACACAACAAAAGTGGAGTGTTGCTTAATACTTTCAAGGGGGATTAGCTTGTAGCTTCAATAGCTACAGTTCAAAGCTGTAATCAAAAGGTTGAGGCTGCTTAAAAACATTTTCATATGCAAAATGGGGATTTGACAGGCAAAGTTTGGGAAGCACTAAGTTAGAGTGACACGACAGTGCCTTTTGATTGGTCAAGCATTATGTTTTTGGAATAATGAAAACCTCTGGTGCTCAACACTGATAAATTTATCACACTAAAACAAGGTGAAACTTACAGTGTCAGCAGAGGAGATGATGGCTTTTCTCTGTTGGGCTGAAAAGTTAAACAAGCTTACCTAGAAACCTCACCAGCAGTGAATGAGGGTACTTCTCCATGTGCTCCATGTATGCCTGCAGATTGGACAGGAGAAACCTGACCTCTCGTTTGTTCTGGGTCTTCAGGAAGAACCTCTTGTCATTCCTACAACCGAGAACACAGAATTAAACAATCCTATTACCACACAGGAACACCAATACTAGATCAAAGCAAAGCCACAGAATATGTTCAATGTCAACATTAAAATTAACACTTTCTACGCTACCTGCGCATGGCAACTAAAGTATGCTTAAGGTACAAGAGGGGTCATGGTTAATGTTAAATACTGTCTTTAATGAGAGCAAACTCTTGTCTCCTACACTGTCTCCTCTACAGACGCTGGATAGGAGATTGAAAATATCCTCCCATTTTTTAAAACTTGTTGTAAAATGTTTTCAATAACATTTCTTATTTTTTGCTGCATGTAGGATGAATAACTGTGTGATGTTAATCAGTGGCTGACCACACATGGTTTATCAGGTGTTACATCACACACTGTACACACCCATCCACCACAACACAACCTCTGCTCTTTCACCATCTCACTACATAAAGGAACACTACTTCACACTACTTAAAAATGACTGTTAGCGCTGAATGTGAATCGTGAGGTATAGAATCATCTTATGCAGCTGTAATCTCTAAGCATACGGAGCTACAATATAAACATGTATGTTTATGTGTGTGTGTTCTAGTGCTTACGAACCAGTTTCAGTTTTTGACCTCTAGGTTTGAAATTAGAGTTCAGATTAGATTATAGTAAAGGGTTGGTCAATAGAAAGTCTTTGTATGTAACAGAACATTCTGCTCACGTGACAAAGAAATCTGCTTTGCTCTTGGAGTTGCTGACAAACTGGAGGTAGCAGCCGCCTGAGCAGAGGGAGTTCATATATTCCTCCTCTGTGATGTCCAGTGAACGTCTCAGTTTAGCAAACACCGGTGCTGCGAACGTCTGCATCTCAAACCCCTGGAAGGCAAAGATTATATAGAAGGCTTGAAAATGTCACAGTGTTTAACTACTATGTTTAACTTGCTAGACAGGAACTCGAGACAATGACAATATAAAAGTGTTAATGGAGAATACATGATCATAATTGACATTATCCAGGTCTGAAAACTAGATGGAGCTTTAAAAACTGTAAGATTTCAGGTGGAAATAAACACTTGCCTCATGGGTTTGAGTTTCTTCTGCCTTGAACTGCTCAGCTGTGAGTGTATCCTGTGCAGAAGGTTAAGTGTTGATGAGTGAATTTATGTCTAAAATGTGTAATGTGTATAACCCAACCAGTTGCCTGTAACTCTTCACCTGGCCTTGTGTGTCCATACTGGTCTGAATGGAAGCATGCATGCCTTCTTTTATCATAGTCGTCAGATGGTAGAACTCGTGCTCTGAGTTGATCTCAAACACCCCGAGCATCCTCCATCGCTGTCTCAGATGCCACCAGCGTCTTCGCCTGGCAGCTCTGGAGGCGCCGGCAGCTTTTCTCTGTGCCATCTGTGACACCAGGAAGACACCGGTTAAGTTAAGAACAACATTCAGCTGTAATATACTGCATACATAGACTTTTCTAAAACATGCATGCCAAGAGGAAAAATAATCATGGGCTGATACTTTATGGGTTGCAGCTGGAAGTAGACAAGTCGCCATTTTTAATTACTTAACCCACATATAACACTGTAATGGATTTCACTTTTTAAGCACAAAGTTCTGTTGAAGAGATCCTGTAGAACCGGTTATATGTTGAAAATATATAGTCATCAAATTCCATTTAAAGTCAACTGAGCTGACATGTACACCTCCATAATCTCAACTATATGTTGAACAGCCCTGTGCGTCAGTTGATTGGTTGATTCAACTCCTGTTCGGAGGCGGATTTGAAGCTGAGACTAGAACAAATATAAATGTTTCATAAGAAACAGCCAAATGAACATCTGAGCATTGTGTACAGAGCTTTGTCAAACATCTGGATAACTGTCACTGTCATTAACCACTGTAACTGTCCTTCTATCTACTCACAAAGCAGCATCTCTTCTTCTCTGCTGTTTGTATTATTTTGCTGTACATTTATAAAAGAAAACACAAAAAAAACCCAATATTTTTTGAATGAGAGATCAATTCCTCTCTCCAGTTTAATCATAAGGAGATCACAGGCAAACTAACTGGAGTCAGTCATAGGTGGGTCGTCGGTTCTTTTTGGTGACTGTGTGTGTGCTACAGTTGTTCCTACAAGTCTTCCAACTTAAACAACCAAATACATTTGATCATGTGACTCCAGAATGACACATAGAAGTGTTTTCTAATCTGGCGCCTCTATCAGCAGTAATCAGCTTTCCAAAACCGTTACACATCACTGGTAAACAATAATAATGTTTTATGATGTGACGGCACTGTGGTTAAGGTCTGGTCAGGTTTAGGCACAAAAACCACTTTGTTAGGTTTAGGGTTTGAATTACACAGTGGCTTTCAGGGAATCAGTATTTTTCAGTTAGTTTGCTATTCTGTCATCCCCAGTTTCAAATCCCGTCTGTGTGGCTACACGGTTAGTTAACATTACAATATATTATTTTCTGATTGAACCTCCTGCAATATTTCCTCTCTATTCAGCAGTCTGGATTAGCATCATGGACGTCAAGAAAAAGAGACATAAGGTCTTATTTCTTGGTAAATGTAAGTAGCTATGCATGTAGTAAAGGGCTTAGTTAGCTCACTTGCTTTACATCTATCAGCAAATAACATTTGCCAGTAAACACATGGTTGGTGATGAACATTATCTGGTGTTGTACAGGAAGTCAGAAGCTCCCTTCATTTTCATAACTAGTAGCAAATCAGGAGTTTCATTCATTTTCATTTAGCTTTGTTGTTAAGACAGATAGTGTCATTACACATTTAAATGTTTATGGAGTACACTTATAATGTACCAAATACTGTATATGTGCATCGTAACAGATTTTTTTGTTGATGTATTTTAGAATCATTGTTCCTAAATATTCTGGAGACCTCCAGACATCCTGCCAAATTTATGCCACCACCACTTTACTTATTAAGGAATGTATAAGGCAAGAAGAAATGACTACAACCACAAAACAGGATAAAGGATATTCTTAATATAATAATGATTATAATTTAACTAGTGTTTTCCAATAAACTGATGGTGGGGTTAAATAAATGTAAGAAAGAACAGCACTGAAAGCAAGGCACACAACAGATAATAGAATGTAGGAGCACAGATTCAGAAAAACACAAACTGAAAACCAAAGTCAGACGATAGATCTGCTGATCCATCTGCTGACCAAATAACCAACCTAATTACATCAGCAGATAGATCTGCTGATGTAATTTAACAGAGGAATGTTTCAGTCTAACAGAGATCTTCGTCAGGCTCTGTCATTAATTATTCCTGACACATACGACACACTGAACCATCTAAAAGAGCTGGCTCATAGGTTCATTAGGCTAAGAGATGTGATTGGTCTGGTTTGAAATGATGCAGAAAAGCTAAATCATACATGACCATGTTTTAAGGTAGCTCTTACCTGGAGGTTCCTGCTTCGATTATACGATGGAACAAAGTCTGAAATGAGCCTGTTCTTTGTGTTTATAATGTTCCCACCCATTCTACCTAGTACCGCATTCCAGACAGGTTAGGCAAGCTCTGCAGGGTGTGCCACATGCAAAAGAAAAGGTGTTTGGCACAGACGCTTCTTCACTGTATTACAAGGAGGAAATCCTGAGGAAAAGCAAAAAGATTCCTCTGCCCATTAAAAACCCCCTAAACTGTGCAAATAATCCATTAAAAATACCTTAATTTATTTCAATCCATTAATTATCCCCTTAGAAACCCACTAATAAACACCTCAATTCCATCATTATTGACAGGTAAATTAGGGAGGGGCCACAGAATTCGCTGAACTTTCAAAACCAATCAGACATACAAGCTAGTTTTCACTAGAAAAAGCCGTTTTTACAGACAATGTGTGTTGTTGGAAAAATTACCAGTATTAACATAATATGCCATCAAGTTCCTCGTTATCTTAAAACAATAGCCAGGTGCTCATATGAACAAGTTTAATGGCCAGTATGAAATGGGGGAACGATTACAGCAAGCAAAGCTGTTCATATGGGAACCTGACTGTAGTTTTACAACAGATTTGATAACAAAATCAGACTGAAACATTTAAATGTCATCAGGCAGAAGTATTGAATCTACATTGACGCCCGACACTGAAACCAAATTGAAAGAACTCATTATTATTGATGTTGAATAAACGTCAGATTTTCAGCCATTATTTGATTCAACTGTCATCTAAGAGGCAATCTACAACTACATTTTAGCTGATTCTATATTAAAACGATGTTAAAATATTCAATTAACTTTAATTAACTTAATTAACTAACCTTTGGGATTGTTCAGTCTGGACCTTATTTTCCCATCGTTTTGTGTCTAAGTGACTAATGGGGACAAAAAGTTTTGATTTTGAAGTTGGTCCAGACAGGTTCAGATTGTTATAACAAGTGTCTGGCAACATTATGGGAAAGACCACAAGGTTTCCGCCAGTGTATTGCAAGTACGGTGAGCGATAAGAAGTCTGGGAATTTTTGTATTTATTATTTAAAGTATGTTTTCTAAAGTATGTTTTTTGTTATACATGTAGCCTGTCTACCCTCTATATATGTAGATGGGGCCCTGAGTTCTTTTTCCTAATTACCTTTGTTATATATCTGTTTAACTTAATGTTTTTAACTTGGGTCACTCTGGAAATCCTATATCTCCTGGATATAATTTTTTATGAGACCACCATGTAACAAATAATTGAGTGTACTAACCCTTTAACACAGTAAAACAGCACCACAGTCTAATATATATAGGTTTTAGGGCTGGGCAATATGACCAAAATCTCCACATTCCACATATACCAGATTTTAATTCAATGAATAAATAGTTGTTTTGCTGTCTGTCCATCCTTTGCATGGATTAAATTAAATTACTCTTCTTAGCTTTTTAAAAAACTCCTGAAGCTTTTATTGCACTTACAGTAACGTAACAGGTGTAGTTGTCGTCAATTTGAGGTGAACCATAGAGAGCAGAGTAAGTAAATTACAGCAAACAGCAGCAGAGACTCTCACACTGGGCTGAAATTAAAGGAGTGCACATACATTAGGTAAATAGCATAAATAAAGACAGTCTCTACTGCGTTTTGCTGTCATTTATGGTCTCTGCTGCTTCTCTGCTCTTTCTCCGCAGCAGAGGAGAGACAGACAGCAACTTAACCCGTTATGTTACTGTAAGTACAATCAAAAGCTTTGCGAGTAAAAAGCCAAGAGTAACTTATTAATGTAATCTGCAAAAAAAGATGGACAAACTCCAAATGACGAAGAATATTGCCATAAAGATTGTGATTTGCCTGACAACGAAATAAACAATTGAGCATAATATGAAACCACAGACATTTTTCTCTCATCACAGGATATACATCATCATATTTCACAGCCCTTGTGGTTATACATTTAACCTCTGAAATAATAAACACACTCAGAAACCGTTTAAAATTAAAAGTAAGTGTTCACTACTTTTCTTTCACAAACCACACAGTAGATTTCCCTTTTTACCTTTTCAACTTTAAATAAAATAAATGATTTGCTTGTGCCTTTCCACTGAATTGTCTTAGTGACCAAACACAGACCAATCATCACTCTATAGGCTACCAAACCGGCAGAATGATATAAACACATTAAAAAAAATCGTTACAGGCCTGATTCGGTGCTTGTGATCGTAGGGACCAAAAACTTAACGGTTACTTCACTCAAATCAGAGCATTAAACAAATAAAACAGAGCCTTTCTTAGAGTTGTGTGGTCCTCCAGAGAAAACTAACAGTCCGCAGGCCTCTGTCCAGGAGCAGGATGGCAGCGCTGGGTCCGGTTATCCAGCGCTGCCGGAGGAACTCTGAGTTCTATCTGGTTGTTGTCTCTTGTTTCCAGTTCGGAAAAAAAGTCCAGACAAAGCTACTGTGTCGAGCTGGGTTAGTTAGCAACAGCCTACAGTCCGTTCAAGTTGACTACAGCGCAGCAAACTTCCTTTCGAAGTTATCTGTTACTCTCAGAACACGTCTTCTTGCAGATCATCGAGCTGACAATCATTAAGTTTAAACGTTTTTCTGCACAACTTCGGGCGTCCACACAGAAAAAAAAAACTGCCACATTGGCTCGTTAACCCTTTGTTGTTCTCTTCTCTGCCCTTCCAGTCCCCCTCTCCTCTTCCTCTCTTACTGCACACACACGTCAGCCAATTAACACACAAAAACCTATTTGACCAGATACACTTCTGTAGAAAGACACCACTCTATCAAATTAGCAACGTTTTTATCAAAAGAAATAAAATAAAATACATATATGCATTTTTAACCATGAACTTGACTTTTTAAATACACAGTGAGAAATATGTATTTTAACCATACTCTTATAACAAACCCTAGTTATTTATTTATCACAGACAACTATTTACGTATGCATATTTTTAACCAGGTTACATACAAGTAATGTAGCTCCTTTAAAGGACCAGTGTGTTGAATTTAGTGGCATCTAGCAGAACAGACTTGGTAGAAACTGAATATAATATTCATATATATGTGTGTGTATATATATATATATATATATATATATATATATATATATATATATATATATATATATATATATATATGTTTTAATTAGTGTATAATCACCTGAAAATAAGAATCTTTTCGTTACCTTAGAATGAGCTTTTATACCTACATAGACAGCAGGTCCCCACACTGCATCATATGGAGGAATACAACTTTTTTCTTGACCTTTTGTTTAATCCAGTCTTTTTGTTATTGTGTCTCACCAAGTCTCACTCAAGGAGAAGTTGTTGTGGAAATCAGCTAAATATTCAGCCATGACTTAGAAAATCTTCTATCAGACCTTCATCAGAGCGTACATGATTCAATAATTCAATAAACCACTGGAGATAATACATAATCTAATAATCAGAGTCAGACAGTGTGAACAAAAATACTTTATTTTTCACAAAAAAAACATTTATTAAAATGAAAATATATATGAGAGACAAAATAAACACACCTTTTCTAAATCAAAGCTTCACACAGAAACATCCTGATGCTGTTTCAGTAGAAATCAGTCACAACAAATAAAAATATAAAAGTAAAGAGACAGAAACAGGCAAAACCAGGAGACTAGTAGGAATTTATTTATTATACAGAAATCCATAATATGTTTTTTAAAAAATAAGTCGTATTAGTTGCTCTATTTTGACAGTTGTGACTAAATTTGTAGTTTCAACTCAAAAAACTTTAACAAACAGAAAATTTACAAATACACAAATTTTGTGTCTAATAGATAAATATATATATACTGTATATTTTTACTAAACTGTAATTAATCACATTGAGACATGCTCCTGTTGAAGAATCTTTCAGCCTTGTTTCTCTGTTTGGTCACAACATTCACACCTTCAACCATAAAACCCAGTTTATCCAAATGTCTCTAAAACAAAAACATTAAAAAAAAAAAGAATCATCACCGTCACAGCAGAGACCACAGAGAAATCAAAATAAGTTGAATAAATCAGCCTGGACTTGTATCATCCTGAGTGTTTTCTCAAATACCTGATCGAAGAGGAATATTTATAAAATATTAAATTATTAAATGTTTAATACATAACCTTTTGTGAACGTCAGTGTCTGAGCTGGTGACACAATATTCAAATGTTAGAAATCTAATTTTGGAATGAGAGAAGTCAATTTTGAAAAGCAAAAATTTATTTGACATCAACTCAAAGAATTAAAAGAAAAAGCAGGAATTCAATAAATAAATTATTTACTGTGATCATCAGTCTTTCAAACATGCATTTATCATTCATTCAAACATAGCTTAATGTACGGAAGCTCATTCCTGCCAGGAAAAAAAAAAAAAGAAATATTAGGAATGACGAAAACATGGCGTAGATTTGGGTATGGATGATAGGGAAATATCACTACCAATGATTTTACTGATCTCAAGCAATCTTGCCCTGTTTTCTGCAAAAAATGGGTTATTATGATAAAGAGTGAGAGAGCAGGATATGGGGGATACTCGACTTGATTATCTGGCAACCCTCAACTCCGCAGCAGCCCCCCAGTAGTAGAGTCAGTGATGAATGAATCTAATGCTTTTAGTATTTACAGTTTAAATGTTCTAAACATGACAGTGTTGAAAATGTGTACACTGGACAAAACTAACGTCATATTTAAATTTCAGGTGTTGCTAGTTAACAGACATGATGTTTAATTAAAGAACGTTATTACTGGAGGTTGAGACTTCAGGTTGTTTTTAAAGAATTATTATTATTATTGTTATTATTATTATTATTATTAGGAGAAATATTTATATAGTTCTGATATCGTAGTGAGAGATCGACCCATAAGTTCAAGAGTTGAATAAAAAATAATACAAGTAGAAGATGTCGAGATGATTGAAAGATATAAATCAACAAACTGAAAGGAGCAAAGAGGTTTGAAGATGTCTGACAGCAGATAATTGATTTAAAGGGGCGGCATATTACCTACAAATCATTTGACATTTATTTTCTTATAGTAGTTATTCTGCAAATAAATCATAAGTCAATTTTAAATTTTCATTTTTGTCTCATATTTACCGTACGTCAATAAAATAAAATGTAAAATCTCTAGTTAACATCAGAGAACACCTCTTATTAAATGAATTGTCCCTACCAAAGATGAAACCAAATGTACGCTCTTGGACAAAAATTAAATAAAAAATACTCATGGCATGTAAAAATGATGACATAATTCTTGATTTATTTAAATTAATTCAGTCATTTAATCATTTGAGCTTGCTAAGTCAAAATTTTAACTGATCACATAACTTTTACTTAGAAGCTCATATTTTTGATGGTGTACCTCATAATTTTGGCTCATGATGAGTATGTTTATTTTTACAATTCCTAACTTTTTCCTGGCAGAACCAGTCTTCCATACACAGCAACTGGAACATTTCTCTGTACAGTTTTGAATTTCATTCACATTTAAGCTGAAAAACACTGATCTGAAACATAAAACAAATATTCACATCAAACATCGCAGCACTCAAGAGTCAAAGTTAAGAACAGGCTTGTGTTTTCTAAGTGACCTTTTTTGTAGTTTTCCGGCTGTTTTTTGTGTTTCTTGGTGCTGCTTTGAAAAGTGCTATAACATTTTTTTGTAGCATCAACATCTTTCATTCACTCACATAGCGACAGACTTTCAGCTTAACCTTCATCTTCATCCTCCTCCTCACAGCAGGCAGGATATGGAAACCTTTGTGGTGGAGTAGGGGACGGATTCTGTTGTCGGACAAACAAGTTCATCTGGATCATTTACTGCATCATCATTGTACATCATTTCATTCCCAACAGCACAAACATTTTACCTTTAACTTTTTACCTTTCTAAATGTAAATATTAGTTTGTTTATTAATTAGTTTCCTGCTACAGAAGGAATTAATTTAAGCTGAAAATCAGTATTTCAAAGTCATATAAATGTATTTTCTACATATGGGCTTCTAATACATGAAATTAAAATTAATATTTGCTAATTTTTTTAATATAAATTTTATTTATTTTTCTGCAGTGATAACACCCTCTACATTATTTTTCTCCATGTTGTGTGAGTGTTTTCTTACAAACTGATGATGTCGGCACTGTAATTTGATTGGTGCAACATCTGTAGAGAGTGCTGCAGTTACAGGGATGCATGTGCCTATGAGTTTTCTCTTATTATAATTATTTTCCATCACCACACAAATAAACATAAACCAAAAGATGAAGCGTGTTCCTGGAGTTTACTGTCCATACTCTAGGACAAATTGGCCCTACTAGAACACTTGCTTTTTAGAAGTTCCACATTTTAATATTTAAAAGTAAGACAACTGTTACTTTTTATCACACAGAAAACAACTTTTTGTTCCTGAGTCTCACCTCTGTCCTTCAGCGTTGCGATGTACGCATGGATGAACTCTTTCTCTCTGCTGTCCTTCTTCACCTCCTCCTCCTTCTGCTCTTTCCACTTCCTCCTCTCGTTCTTCTCTTTCTTCTTCTTCTCCTCTTCTTCCTTCTTCTTCTTCTTCTCTTTACTCGTATCGTTGTCATATAATCGGATAAACCTGCCGGGGAACATTAGAGAGAGTTTCTATCTACACTTTACCTGAGATCACCTGAGGTTTGGGTCTTAACTTAAATCCATATACGTCTCTGATCTGTGCTAAATTTATTGACATGATGAGACCGAGAACAGTCTGACAAAACCAACGTTTGTATCTTTAATTATTGTTAGTTTAGAAAACTTTTTGTCTCAATTAATGAACAAAGGTTTAATGTGGTGTTCCACAAGGTTCCATTCTGGGTCCTTTACACTTACGTTCTTACATGCTACCACCAGTGGTGGAAAGTAACTACATACAATTGTGAGGTACTTGTACTTTACTTGAGTAAATAATTGAGTAAAGCAGTAATTTCATGCTGCTTTATACCTCTACTCCATTAGATTTTAGAGATTTAAAAAATTCTTTTTACTTCCCTACATTTATTTGACAGCTATAGTTGTTATTTTTCAGATTAAGATTTGTTGTAAAACATACATTAATACAACACATTAAACCAGTTGTTCACAACCTTTGACAAAAAGTCTGTGTCTGGTTTGGACAAAAAGAGGTAAAACTCAACAATAAAAAAAATCAAAGATTAGAGAAAAAATCCAAACACTGAAAACAGATTTGTGTATCAGAACTTTGTTTTTTCTTCTTTCCTCTCCCATTAATCATCTCACGACCCCTCAGATTTATCTGCTGACCCTTTGGAGGGCCCCGACCCCTAGGTTGGGAACCACTGGACTAATCCAGCAGCTACAACAGTAACATGCTGCTCTAACACTGATACATCAACCTCATAATACTTGTGTGCTTTTACTGCAGTAGGATTTTTACTGCAGGACTTGTAACACTAAACTCTATGAAAAACATAATCGCTCCCCCTTCATTGACTTAAAACTCCATTTCTAACATGAATGGATGTTTTAATGTTGTGATACATCATTTTTGTCATAAACCTTCCCTTTAATAGTTTTAGTGTTTTTAGCTGTTTGTCCCTGATGCAACACTCAGTTTCTCAGATTCTGTAAGAGCTCCTGTGACAGTGTAGTTTGCGTACTTGATGTCGGGGCCGCTGCACAGTCTGGTCGGGATGCACCTGAGCTCATCGCCGCTGACAACGACCATCTTGAGTGTGGGGATGTCGCTGAGAGATTGAGGAAGGTACGACAGGTTGTTCTTATGGACGAACAGAGTGACCAAGTTCTCCAATCTGACAGAGAGACACAAATATTTTTAATTTATGTGTACACTTATTGATCTTACTATTGATTTTCAGCATTTTTGTAGAACCTGTAGTGTTCTAATATATCTGACGTGAATATCAGTTCTATTACACTACCTCACTAATCAGTTACCCATCAATGCAGCAGATCAGTCCGATTGGAATCAGATTACAAGTAGAGATGACCTCATCAGTTACCTGTCCATGTCTTGTGGCAGGTCGGTCAGACCGTTGTGGCTCAGGTCCAGCAGCTGCAGGTTGTGCATCCTCAGAGCACAGATGGGGATCGACACAAACTTGTTTTCCGCTATGTCCAGGTGAACCAACTTCTTCAGATCGCTAAGCTGCAGCCAGACAGCACAGTATGACATCATCAACATGGTGACATCATGACAGCAAAAACCAAAACTGACCCCCTACTCTGACAGAATAAACACTGATCAACAAAATGAGGCACATTATAGATTACTGTTAAAATTAGGAGTTGTGTTGAAGGAACAATTGAGTTTTGTTTTTAAGTCATGTTTAATTACCTAAAACTTTTTGAAACTACCAAACTTCTACAAATGAAGAGTCAGTCACAAAAAATTAAATCGTCTTGAGTTAATCATTCACTGTCTCTAAAGTTAAAAGTGCTAGGTGACTAAACTAGTTTCTGTTTAGTTTTTATTCATTCATCGTTTCTTTTTCTCCAGTTCACCTCAAAGGGCAGCTCCGACAGGTTGTGGTTTCCTGCGAGTAGGAGTTTCTCTAGATTTTCACAGTTTCCAAGTTCTGGAGGAACTCTGGACAGACGGTTGTAGCTGACGTTCAAATCCCTCAGCCCGGTCAGTTTACCTGCAGGCAGAGGAGACTGTTGTTTGCTTGTTGTGGCACACACGCTGATTGAGGAAACAATGGTAAACTGAAAAAATAAGTTAAATATGTCAGAGGGAGTTAAGATACACTGAATTCGAGCAGCTTAAACCTATCAGGTTTCCTCAGGTAGGCTGAGAATCAAATCTATGTTTAATCCTCACCGATCTCAGGTGGCAGCTCTGCGATGGCATTTTTGGGAATTTCGAGCACAGTGAGCTGGGTGAACAGAGCCGTGTAGTCAGGCAGCTTGCAGATCTTTGTCTCTGTGACGTGCCACTCCTTCAGGTAGGTCATCCATTGCAGCTCCTTGGGGAACTCCTGCAAGAATATTCATTTATTATCATTTATTTTCTTACAGACGAACATTGTGTAAATCTCTGCCAAACAGGCAGTTAACAGAGAGCTGATGAAACATCTTCAGTCATTTTTATCTAGAGGAAAGAGCTATTAGCTGTTAGCTGAACCTGTTAGCTTACCGTCCATTGTTCTCCATTCAGCTGGAAGATAAGCTTGCTCTGATCTGGATCCTTCTGATCCTGTTGGTGTATCTGATCTTTCTGTATCTGCTCTGCCTCTGACAGATCTAACAACAACATAAACAAATACACAACATCATCAGCAAATACAGAAACACAACAGCACATCATCAACAAATACAGATACACAACAGCACATCATCAGCAAATACAGATACACAACAGCACATCATCAGCAAATACAGATACACAACAGCACATCATCAACAAATACAGATACACAACAATGCATCATCAGCAAATACAGATACACAACAGCACATCATCAGCAAATACATACACACAACAACGAATCATCAGCAAATATAGCAGTATTTACCTGTGTATGGCTGTATATGCGTCAGTGTAGATCTCTCCAGGTAATTATGCAGCAGATTCAGTTCACTGGCTTTCAGTTTCTTACAGTAGATACGATACTGCCACTGCTGATCGATCCTATAGACAGACGAACAGACAGGCAGACACGTTAATTGCATGTCTTCAGCATCACATTGATGTCATATCAGATTTCACCTCCAGCTGACTGGAAGTTCCTGTTCATTATCCAAACTCGTGACCTTTCTGCTCCCTGCAAACCAAATGCCAACTTGCTGTCACTGTTCTACCACAACACTGATATTGCGTTATAAATAGTCGTCTATGTTCATATTACTAAAATCAGCCCTGACTCACAGTTTATGACTAACAACACTCAGCTGTGTGTGAGGTTAAAGACGTTCAGTTTTTCTATGCCACAGTGTCAGAGCTGATGCACTGCTGACCGTCTGAGAGGAACTTTTACCAACAGCAAAACAAATGTTTTAGCTGCCCTCTACTCATGTTTGTGTTTTTCTTCTTGTTGTTTTCTTCTCTGTGCAGAAAGATTAATGTGCAGAGTTTGTTTTAAAAGTTTCTCTGAGCTCACCTTAAATCTCAATTTAACACCTGGATGTACCTTCAGGATTTGTGACATCACAACCAGATGGAGCCAATCGTGGACCAGTATGCAACTTACACAAGTGTGATGTGGAAATTCTAAGATTCCAGTGCACAAACACTGAGAATGGACTTCACTATGATGGAGGAAACATCTGGTGTCCAGCAGTTCAACTTGTGAAACTAAAAATATTTCCATATTCATATTCACAATAAAACATCATCAGCAACTACAGATACACAACAATACACCTGTATATTAGTCATATTTTCATAGATTCTGGATTTTCCAATGAGGAAGAAGGAGTAGATATAATTTTAAGAATTTTTATCAAGGTAATTGAACTTTTTTGAGGAAAAAACATGCAAATTATTATTAGAAGCAGAGTGTTTTTATATGAATGTCTTAAAACAAGTCTTGGGAGAAGATTTAATATGGGAATTTGCAAAAATTAAGTTTTTGCCATAAAAAAATTACTAAACTATTTAATATTCATATTACTAGGATAGGTAATTTGTCCTCAAAAGACACTGAATGAACTTTAATTACTTGTGCTGCTCACTGCCAGATGAGACAAGACAGTTTAAGCTTCCCTTTAAGGCAAAAATGAATCACCAGAAAGTTGCCCTTTAAGCTGTGTTGAAATTTTAAAATTGCTGTGGTAAAATTTACAGAGTTGCGACATTTCACTTTGACAGCCGTCAATCAGTGCAGTAGGTTGATGGTGTCATCGTCTTACTTGGCGAGAGCGCTCTGCTCTTTCCTCTCCTGCTCCTTCTTCTGTCTCTGTCTGTATTTCTTCACCCGGACCTCCCAGATCCCTCGGATCAGAGAGAGATCGTAGACCGGGACGTCCATCTTCCTCTCCAAAACCATCTCTGCTGCTGGAGAGAGGAAGGAGGAAGAGGAGGAAGAGGAGGAGGAGGAGTGGATCATCAATAGAAGACCATTTCAACCATTATAACATCTTGCAATCGCAAAACTGTTTATGTCTTAATAACAAGATAACTAATATTCATTGAAACATTTTTATTCATGAAAATAAATCAGACACACAGAGAAACAGAACAACAACAACAACAACAGATACATGACTAAACTCCAACCAAACTATGGGGCCTATTAGGCCATTTGATTCAACCAGGCCAGGAGATTTGATCATATACAACAAAACAAAAGGTTAAATGCTCCTTTCAGTACTATGGATACTCAGCCAGACGTGCCAGAACACTTGATGTCATTCTTGCAAGTCATTATTTAATTCAGCTCTATAATAATATACTAATATTGAATAGAAAATAATCACAATCTGCAATAGCACATCATAAAGATAAATAGGCTATAGTATATGCCCTTTTGTCTGCTTTGATGATGGACTTCTTGTCTTCTTTTTATGTTTTCCTGTGGAGGGGTCATCCGCGGCGTGTCGCCCAGCTGTTACTCACATTGTCACATGATCGTGAGTGCTGACAGTGAAAATCCATTTCACTGTTGTTTGCACTAATGACTGTTCTCACGTTGCAGCACTTCATTTTAAATAGCCTATTTTTATTTTAGATATTTCATATGGTCTATGTGTGAAGCAGCATAAATCACTGTGAGGGGGATAAATTTGGGATAAAAATAACTCAGCAGAAGCAGGGATATATAGATCAGAGGGGGGGGGGGGGGGGGTCCCCACCATCCCCTCTGGCACCCTGAGGATATTTAACATGAACACAGTGTTTGTATTTGTTAATACGAGCTGTGCTGTCAGTTATTTCCTCCCAGACTTTTAAAAAGCTTATACATTTTTTTTTTTACTGTATTTTTTAAAGTTTTTGTTGACATTGTCAGAAAGGTGATAATTCTACTTTATGTTTATTATTGAAGTCATAGTGAGTGGTGGTGG